>NC_056726.1:560576782-560691782 GCF_019279795.1 Protopterus annectens | reverse complement strand
GGTTTGTTTTCATTGACATTTTCCAAATATGTACAGGCCTGACAGTCAGTTATATGACATGAAATGCTGCCTACATGTCAGAGATTAGCACACTGATATGCCAGGGGGATAGGATAACAGACGGCAGATATGGGCCAATTAACTGGACATTCTGGACAATTCTGTACAGTTATGGGGTATGATTCTGCATACAGCTTACTACCACTCCCAGGATTCGAACCATGGCTGTGTCTGCTAAAAATAAAACAGTGTCCATCACAGTTGAGTGTGCTCTATAGATATTGCTGTGTATCTCTTCTCTGATTTCTGTCTATAATTCTTTTATATAATGGTTTTACAATCTGACATTGTAATTACAACACTCTTATACAGGATTTCCTAGACAGTTTTATTAGGTAGCACAGTGTGGGTGACAGTGATGAGTAATACCTTATTATTCAGGGCAACTGCAACACTAACAATGTCATACAATACCAGAGTAAACAGTACCAGTACAGAATATCAATATTTTATTTTTAGGCACAGTTTTCATATCTGACAGACCTGTGGGGGCAATGTTTGTTGGCACTACCTGAATATTGACACACATATTGCCATATTCCACATTAGTATTATGCACATACGTCTCACTCTCTTACTGCACACACTCTGGTCACAGCTTGGCAACATGGGGGTGGAGATGGGACATACTTGGCTTATTACTCTCATAACATTTTGGGGATTTGCTAGAGTGACAGGATTGTTCTTATAGATGTCTGACAATCAGTTGTATTTCTTATTTGCTGCCTAAATGTCTAAGATCATCCCACTGATTTGCCAGGGAGACAGGGTCACGTAAGCAGCAGATATGGGCCAATTTACTGGACATTCTGGACATATCTGTACCGTTTTGGTGTATGATTCTGCATACAGCTTACTACCACTCCCAGGATTCGAACCATGGCTGTGTGTGCTAAAAATACAACAGTTTATATCTCAGTTGAGTGCGCTATTTGGATTATGTTGTCTGTCTTTTTCACTGTTTTCTAAGTCTCTTTCAGTTGTAATATATGACCTCTTGTGATTAAAACAGTTATATACAGACATTCCTACACATTTTGGTTATGTAGCATACTTTGGGTAACAGTGCTTAATACAACAGTATTATTAAGAGATTGCAACTCTACATTACCATATGATACCAGAGTAAACACATGTAGTCCAGCAGTTAGACCTTTATTGTCAGCCTCTTATGCTTTTATTTACATACAACCTATATGAGACTCTACCTTCCGTATTCTCTGGTGTATGCAGTACATGCCTTAAACAATACAGATTTTATACAGGTGATTAACTTACTACTACTTTTAGATTTATTTCCTATGAAAGTACATGCAAGAGTATTACTAACCTGCCTCATGTCGCAACCGCTGCAATTTACAGGCATGGGCTTCCTAGTTCGCAGCCCACTCATCTGCCACTGTGAAAGACATAAGAGGAATATTTAGTCATACCTATCCATACTATACATGAGCTGGCAATTATTAAACAGGTAGTGGACCAATACTTACACATGGCTGGGACACCCTCCCTGTCCTCCTAGCCTCTTGGATCCACTGAGCCAAGAGATCCCCCTTTCTCCGCTTCAGGTCGGCATAGTGATGCCTGACCTGATCACCAGTTCAGGGTATACCAGTGGCACTGGTGAGGTCATGGGTGAGATGGTCCTAGGCTTCTGCTTTCTATTGGGAACCCTGGTACTGGCCCTACAGCAGTCTCTGGTCATGGTCTTTCACAAGGGGTCCTGCCATGACTCTGGACTCCTGGATGCCCCAGCACTGCACCCGAAAGTGCACACCCTCTCCCATATCAATCATAGTGCCTACAGGAGGATGCTGCAACCAGTTATGAGATGTATTCCCTCCTGTTGGGTTTAAATCGGGCCAATTTCCCGCACTTTGTCATGATTGGACTGTTTTGAAAATGTTAAGCTATGGGCAAACCTGCTTACCTAAGTTTGGCATTGCTTGAATGAGTATACCAATGGGCATACTGACTTAGCTGGCCTACACATTGCTTACACCTAGTAAGTTGGGCTGTACAATGCTTAGCGTTGCTTAATTTTTAAGTTGCATACTATTTGCTTTTTGGCATTCAATTATTATTCATTGCATGTTATATATGTGTTTGTTTGTGTTTGGTATCCATGATTCATGTGTATGTACACTGTATGGGATCCTTGTGTTTATTAGGGGATTTCAACACTTTATTACAATGATACCTCAAATCTGGGCTTAATGCAGTACTCCACTTCACATATTTATGTTATGTAGTAGGTTATACAACATAAAACTGTATATGGATTCCTTTCACATGTTCAGTTTGATTTTTCTGTAGTGAGGATCCGTTTGGTAATACCTCAATCTTATGTACTGCTGTGATGGCTTAGTGGTTAACTACTGTGACTATAGTGTACATGGTCCTGGGTTCAAGACCTGTAAAGCCTGTTTATTTTGTTTCTGGCCAGAACAGCAGCTGTTGTATACAGAGTGATTAAGGCACTTTTAAGCAATTGACATAGCACAATTTGGAATGTCTTCCACTATTGTGTGGTAGTCACAAACCTTAGCGTTAGGGTAAGGGGATAGCTAGTAGGCCTATCCCCTTATCATGACCCATGCCCTAACCCTAAGGTCCGTGACTGCTAGCCCATTCGGTATAGCGGGTTCGCGAAAGTGTACTTTCGCATTAGTGTGGGTGTACTTTTGAAGTTCGAAGTAGTGAACTTTCGTTCTTCAAAAGTACACCCATATATATATATATATATATATATATATATATATATATATATATATATATATATATACTGCCCTCACTGCCTTAGACCCAAGACCCTCACCCAGTGACAATCCCGCCCAGTCACCAAACAAAAAATAGAACATAAAATAGATAAATACTGGCTGCAGGGTAAAAACAAAATTACATCAAAATGAATCCTTTCCCCAAAGATCCCTTATGTACTTTGTCCATGTATGCACAAGCACAAAAATTAAACATTTTCACCAACAACCCCTTCAGTACTTTTCTATGTATGCACAAGCACTGAAATGAAAAAGTTTCCCCAGCAGCCTCTTCACTGCCTTAGCCCCAATACCCTCACCCAGTGCCTTTCCAACTCAGTTACCAAAGTTCAATAAAAAAAAATAGGAGATAAAATTGATAAATACTGGCTGCAGAGGCTGCAACTGCCTGCAAGAAGACAGTAATATATTTAACATACCACCACCACGGCACTGAGCCAATGGACTTCAATTATGAATGTTACTTCAAACTCTTTTACTATTCAACAAGAAAATCGATTGATTGAGGAGTGGAAGGAAGACTGCTCATGTTGGTCTGGCAGCAGATAATTATATATCAGAGAAAATGTGCGGGAGTCCATAAGGTCACGCAGGGAACACAATGGCTTTAACTGCCAATTTTTACACCTGTGTGACCTGCCGCTGAACCCTGACCAGACTGAACTATTAAGTCAGTCAGGCAGGGGGGAGGCAGACCAATGCACCTGCTTAGTGCAATGCTTGCAGTTGCAGTATAGCAAAGTCCTCAGAATTTGAAGTTGACCATCCCACACACAAGTTGAAGTTGAGGAAGTCAAGCAGCAGCAGAGGCAGAGCACAACAGTGTGAGCTATCAGAAACTAATCAGATTTTAATAAAGAAAAGAAACTGCCACCATTTTGACTAAAGTAGAAATTGTAGAACTGTGGGCACCGGGTTACACTGCACACTTATGCTCATTTATTCGTGCAGCTGAACGGAGAGTGTACTATAGTGGGGATCGGGAAATTTACCCTTTCCTTCACTGTAGTATGATCTCAGAGTTTCAGAGTTTCTATATATAAGTTGGATTTTGCAAAAGTGGGGGGCGCCCCTTCCCCCTCACTCTATGGTTTTGGCACCCATGTAATTAGCATCTGTTCTTTTGCATAGTAGTAGAATACAACTTACTTTTTTACAGATGTCATCAAGAAGTAGACAGGACAATTATTCCCACTATGATGATCTGTACATGGCAGCAATACTCATAAATGGCATATTGCTTTCCATAGTGATAGAATGTGTATAATAAGGTAACAGCAACCTATGATTTAAATGCTGGTCTGTCAACAAGTGTACTACACATTTAACCCCTGATATGTGCAGTTTTTACAGATGTCATCAAGAAGAAGAAAGGAAAAATTTTCCCATAGGAAAAATTAAATCATTTTGGAGGTCCTGTGTCAACACAGCAGGAATTTACCAGGATGGATGGGTGATACATTCTGCAGGAACCAGGTTTGAAGGGATATTACTAACATGGTTAATGGTATGGGTGGGCACAACTACTCACTTAAGGCCTGTCATTGCCAGTGCTCTGACATTATCATCCTTATAGCCAACAGACTCCACCAATATGAGATGGAGGAGAATGTCATTGGTGGTGAGCTACCTGTACCCCCCCCCCCCCAGATGATAAAACACTGTTCCTGGTCTCAACCCATAACACCAGTCAGGATAATTTCATTCCTGGGAGAGGAATTGATTTGAGTGTTCCAAGACGTACATCTATGTCCACTGTTCACAATCACAGCAACCCACTAAAATTGACATTTTTGAATAGTCATGCACACATCCTATATGGGTTTATGTATTTCACAATGACACAACTATGTAATGCTGTAAGAAACATAACAGTTGAGGGAAGATCTGGAAATAATAGTTGCATGTTCTGCTGTAGGCACACTGCTTACATGACACTGAAAGCACTAATTATACTGATGTTTTATTCACCTGCACAGGGACATCTCCTTCTGCCCCTCATCTGCTCTTGACAGTTACATGTCTCTGTACTTAATGAGGCTGATGTGTATACTTTTGCCTGATGTTGAGTGATATGTACTCAATGGTTGCTTGTGTCCTACTTTACACTATAGGTTCAATGCAAAGATAAACAAGGATTAAAATGACATGCAGAGTGATTTGTATGTAACGTTGGTCCCCTGTCATATGTCATAACACTTGCACTGTGTAATTGTCCTGCTGGTCTCCACTGTTAAAGCACGAGATCACTGTTTTATGCCGTTTGCTTATTTTGTACACTGTGTACACCTTTGGTGGCAGTAGCAACTGTTTGCATTCCTCTACAGTGCACATTCTACATAGCATGCCTGCAGTGTTTTGCATGGCTGTAAATCTGTAAGCCCCCGGACTCCTGTTATTTTGGAATATAACTGTGTCTTACTCCACCTTGTTTGCTATAGGTATGTACACCTGACTGACATTTTTCCAATCAAACCCAGGTACCTTTTACATCTGCATCTCTTTTTTAGGTTCATTGGTTCATAGGTAGGTACGAGGCTACCTGCCGAAGGCATTTATAAGCCTAGCCAGAATGTGTTGGCTTTCGCCACCCCCTTAGATTAGTTCCTTGTGCCCCTGTCCAGCAGAGCCATTGAAGTGATCCCTGGGGTAAACTTTCTGTTTCCCATCCACTCGTCAAGGTTTCTCTTGAAGAGTGTTAGTGAGGAGCTCTGCCTAATGTGGATTGGAATCTTGTTCCAAAGCATGGGAAGTCTCTGGGATAGGAATCTATCCCTCCAGCACATCCTATTTATTGTTATGGTGAGGTTTAGATCCCTAGAGTGTGTAGCTCGAGGGGATATGGTTTTCTTTAGGTGGAGCATGTCCATCAATTCTGGGTTGGACATGGCCTTGTATGTCAGGCAGAGATCACCTCTGAGTAGGCGGCATGCAACCAAGTACAGCTGAAGTTTCTTCATTTGAGCTGCATAGGGCATCTGTTTGAGGCCAGTGATCCTCTTGGTGAGGTACTTCTGTGGTCTTTCCAGCTGTTGCAGGTGTCTTGTAAGGTACATCCCAAATGGAGAGTTGTACTCTATGATGGGTCTGATGAGTGATGAGTAGAGGGCAATGACCTCTTTTGATCTGGATGTGAACCCTTTTGTGATTAGGTGAGCCACATAGAAGGATTTTCTAACCATTTTGGCAATGTGATTATCAAAGGAGAGATTACTATCTACTTGGGTTCCCAGATCCCTTATTACGTCTTCCGTATTTAGTGGACTACCACCTATGTGGCGGTTTGTGGGTACTTTGTTTTTTTCCCAAGGGGATGACTATGCACTTTTTGGCATTTAGCTTGAGGCCATGATTTTGACACCAGGTATCCCTCTCAGTGAGACCCTTTTCGAGGATGTCTATGTCAGCTGGAGAGTCAATTATAGCCCCTAGTTTACAATCATCTGTGAACTTGGTCAGCCATAGTCCTCCTGTGCTTGCCTGTACCTCTGAGAAGTATATGCCAAACAGGAGGGGTCCTAGGACTGAGCCCTGGGGGATGCCACTTGTAACCAGTTTAGAGTCGGACATAGCTCCTGCAACTCTCACCATGTGGGTTCTGTCTGTGAGCCAGTTGGCAACCCATCTTGTGACATAGGGGTTTACGTTCAGGCTGGTGAGCTTGTCTATAATACCAGAATAGGGAATGGTGTCAAAGGCCTTTGTGAGGTCTAGGTAGGCTGTGTATACCACCTTTCCCTAATGTATAGCCTTGGTAACTGTCTCAAAGAGGTCCACCGGGTTTAGGAGGCATGATCTGCCCTTAACAAAGCCAAACTGGATAGGGTTCAGTGTTTGGAGGTTTCCAATGTCTGTTAATGAGTTCCATGATGATGTGCTCCATAGCCTTGCAGACCAAGCTAGTCAGGCTTATAGGGTGATAGTTCCTGGGGTCTGTTGTGGCTCCACCTTTGTGGAGTGGAATAACCATTACTGTGCACCACTTTATGAGTACGTGGCCTGTGAAGAGGCTGAATTTTAACAGTGTGTTTAGGTGAGGGGTTAGTTCGTCTTTGAGCTCATGTAGGACACAGCCTGGGAAACCATCTGGTCCCATTGATGCTGTGTTTTTGGCTTTGGAGACGGCTGTTTTAACCTGAGTGTCTGTATTTTCTGGGGCTCTACATTTTTCTGGTATGGTTATGGGCCCTTTTGGGGGTGAGAGGGGGTAAAGTTTGCACTGAACCTGTCTGCCAGGATGTTAGCAATATCGGTCGGTTCAGTGTATTTTGTGCCATTCTGCACTAACTCTGAGCAGATCTGAGCATTGCCGCTTAGATTCTTGACATAGCTAAAGAATGCCTTGTGGTTATCTTTGGAGTCCTTGACAATTTTTCTTTTGAAACTAGCCTTGGATGATTTTATGAGGGATCGTAGTTTCTTGCTGATACTAATCAGGGATGTCTTCCTTTTTGGGATTTTACTCTTTTCTGTACTAGTTTCCTCCTTCTGTTGTATAGCTTGTTTATGGCAGGGGTCCACCAGACTGGTTTTCTTTTCTTGGAGAAGTGAGTCTTGGTTTTGCTTGGGATAGCACGATCCATGCATTCTTGTAGGTGCCCGTAGAATGCATTAGTAAAGGATTTTGCAGCTTGGACAGCATTATCATTTAGCATGGGGGCTTTGAAACGTTCCACCTTGGTCTTAAGTAATGTGAAGTTTGCTTTTGAAAAGTTTTTCACTGTGGTTTCCTAGACTGGGGTGGGAGCAGAATGTGGATATCTAGACTGATTTGTTTATGGTCAGATCTAACCAGTGAGGGGTTGACCTCTGGTGTGGAACACCGGTCGCCCATGTTAGTGATAACCAGGTCCAATATGTTGTCACCTCTGGTGGGAGTGTTGACCAGTTGATCCAGGGTGTTTGAGTTTTATAAATTCTAGGAAATGTTGGGCAAGGGAGTTAGTACTTGAGTAGTTCTCCTAGTTAATGTTTGGGTAATTGAAATCACCCAATATTAGGGTGTTTGGTAGTACCTTTATGTTTCCCAGTGTTTCCAGAAATGCAGAATGGGGGTCCTGGGACATGGTGGATGATCTGTAGCAACCTACAATTTGAATTGCAGTTTTGCCCATTGTTAGTTGCACGTGGATGATCTCTGAAGCATCGTGCTATGCCACTAACCTGGAGGTGTGGGTATCCTTGGTGAATATGGGTATGCCCCTGCCTTTTGTATTTCGGTCCGGGTTCTGTGGCCGTAATGCATGGTATGAGTTGCAGCCTGGTAGTGCTGGGGTGCTCTCTGGAGCCTTAAACTAGGTTTCTGTTACTGCACATATATCAATTTTCTCCATACTGAGGAGTGCCTCGAGTGCATGCATTTTGAGGTTTAGACTTCTGGCATTGAGTAGCATTACCCTCAGTTTTTTGTTACTTCTGCTATTTACAGTGGTGGTTTGCCTTTTGAGCCTTGCCTAAAAAAGGCACTATGGGGTGGCAAGAGCCTTGGCCAGTATTCAAAAGTCTAAAGGTGACAGGGGCAAACCGTCTCTAGCAAAGCAGCGTGGCTTGTCGAGCATGTCATCCCAGGCAGACAGACACTGGATCCCCTTTGAATGACACCAGAAACTTAGCCAAATGTTGAAATTGATCATTTTTTCTTTATACCGTGGTATCATTCTTGGTGAGGGCAGGATGCTACTCAGGGTCAGGGTCATACCGGCCTGGGCTACATGATCAGAGAGCTCTTCCATGTCTCTTTTCATGTAGTCCAGGGAGGTATGGCTCAGGTCATTCACACATGGACAATGACAGAGTTATATTTGCACTTGTTATGGAGTGACCTGAGTGCTTGTGTTATGTGGTGGATCCTGGCACCAACAGGCAGCCAACAGTAACCTTCTCCTTGTTCAGCCTAGTGAGTGCAATGTCAGTGTGCCTGACTATAGAGTCACCTATTACTAGTGTGTTGGATATGTTATTTTGCATTAAGGGCTGTGATTGGGTGGCACACTGGTTTTGTGAAGTATGTGTTTCATGGTTTGTGTTGGGGGATGGAGGTTGCTTGGATGTCTGCTTTGGAGGTCTCTGTTGTTTTGCAGATTTTTATTTAGAGTCTCCGAGTATGTTTTTGTGTATTTATGTGTGTTTTTTGCTGGTGCTGGTTTAATGGGTCTATGTGAGACTGGTGGTGTGATGCAAGTATTTCCCTTCTCCTCTTGACTGTCTGATCCAGTCTTGGGTTGAGAGAGCTTAGCCTCCAGTTTGGCTGTATAATTGCATTTCTCACATGTATTAGTGCTTGGTGAGGGTTGTCTGTGTACATGAGGTAGTTGTTAACATTGCCTGAAAATGCCCAGATTCACCAGTTGGACTGGAGAGTACACCTGAATCTGCCCTTTGGACATGCCTGGATAGGTACAGTGAATTATTTTACTGATCAGCTGGTAAGGTTGAATAGAGAGCCTTGTCCTTCTGTACAGTATGGGGGGGGGGGGGTCTAGTGCTAGGGTTTATAAGTGCTTGCTATGAGATTTGAGGAAGTGCCAGGCTAAGAAATTAATGGTTTGAGTGCTTAAGTTGAAAGTTTGTCTAGTTCCAAGGGAAAAATTGAAGAGGAGACTTTGTGGCACCGGGAATAGTTATACCCTAGCTAGCCAGCGCTACCCAGCATGCAAAACCAGGCAAATGCGGTTTTCATAGCAAGAAAATAAAAGAGAAAGAAATTAGCCCAAATGGCAAATAAACTACTACTATTTCTGGGCTGATACCACTCTTCCAGGGACAGATAGGCTGTTCAAAGCTCCCCTCTCTCACAGGTGAACAGAGAAACTTCCTTCTAGCCAAGTAAGGTATGGGCAAACACAGAAACTTGTAACACAGCCCTGAATTTAGCACTAACCTGAAAACTGGACTATACTAGCTTAAAAAGGTGGGAAACAAGTATATATATATATGTTTTTCAGAAAATAAAGCAGATACAATCAAAAAACCACTTTAAATGCACAGAAAATGATACTTATTGTTATATATCTCAGATCAGAGTTGTAGTCAATGCCCCTAGTAATAAAGTAGGAAGAAACACAATATATATATATATATATATATATATATATATATATATATATATATATATAAAACAATAGGAAACGAATAAACTGATTTAAACAAGCTCCCCAATTAACCAGAAAAATGCTCAAAACTGAGCCCTGTTCCAGCAGTCTACAATCAGACAAGTTCTAACTGCAGACTCCTGCCACTAGGGTGCAGGGGAACCTTCTCTAAAAAAAAGACTGCCTGGATCAATGCTCATGTTATACAAACAAAGCTAGATTCAGCAGGCCTGAATCTGGTCTATGCTACAGCAACAAGGCGCGCCAATTTCAGAAAGAAACAGTTCAAATAAGCAGGCACAATGTGAACGTGCCACCCGTTGTCATAAGCTTTCATGGCAGTACATATGGTGATTTGAGAGTCAACACTGATTTTTGTGTGCACCTGTGCTACATGCAGTTTTCCTGTTGAGCATAACTATGTTTCTATCACTTGCTCACAAGCACCTTACATCCTATCCCATGTACATACTTAACAAATCTCAGACCACTTCCCCTTGTTGCATGCACTTTGATGTTTCTTTTATGCAACACTTGCACTCTGTATTCATGTGTGATAGTTTGAATCAGACATGACTGTCCTATGTATGTATGTGACAGCTTTTTCAGACAGGCTCTTCATTATTACAAGGATCATAATGTGACAATTTTCCATTTTCTTTAAAACTTTTGGCTACGTGATACACATCTGCATGTCATATATGTACAATATTGTGTATATGTTTATGTGCACCTCTGATATGTGTACAATATTCTGTATATGCTTATGTGTACCTTTGCATACTTTATCATTAGCCTGTAGGTATACTGTGCTAGTTGGACACATCTGCCATCATGACAAGTTGTCACACATGTGATTTATATCCATACACTGTGATAGTCCTTGTGATCCATCTCTGTGCTGTCTTGACGGTGTGTCATGCATTCTCATGACATGTTTGCCATACTTTCTGCATACCTGTTACTGAGCAGCCATGCTGTTTTTCCTTTGTCATGCTTTTTTGATGTTTTCTATTGTAAACATATCATCATGAACTTTCTACATGGCAACATACAGTTGTATGCCAAATCAAGGTGGGGCATAAGTATTGTCTCTGTGTTCCATTCATGTCATGCTGCCACCATGTTGTCTCAGTAAAGAAGGCAGGTAAAATACACAGACAACACAAATATGGACCATACAACAGGGGTCAAGGGATGTGTAAAAATTGGGTAGAGATGCATATGTAATGGGATGTAAAGTGTTTATATGCAAGCAACAGAAACAACACAGTAATCTTCCAGTTGTACAATATGAATGCATGACACATTTCTGCACTGCATAACTGACCACCATCTGTGTTGTCCCTGGTATGTAATGCACCCTGTGACAATAGTTTCTCAGTTTTCCTGTCCAACTGTGTGAATTTTCTGCTTATTTGGCCATTACACAAGTTACGTGCCACATTTGCTACAGTATTGCTGCTTGACTTTGTGCATAGATGCTTGCCTCTTGAATGCAGAGGTGGAGGTTCTAATCTGACCTCTGCTGTTGTAATTCTACATGTCCTTTTATGGCTGCAATTTGCCTTGTTGTTGTGTGGGTTATACTTACACTGCTGACAGCCTTCTGGGTGATGATGTTTGCTGTTCATTGTGTACTGCAATGCTGACTTTTCTCATTTAGTGTTCCTTGTCCCATGCCTACCATCAGCCCTATCCTTATTGTATGACTGTCACACAGTTTGTGACATCACAGCACTGTTTTGTGCATTGATAAATAATGTTATTGCAGTGCATCATGTCTGATTTGCATCCCTACCCTCTTCTTTCACTTCCCTTGACTCCTGTTGTGTGGCCCATATGTGTGTGTTGTCTGTGTATCTTACCTGCCATTTTTGTATATTGCCTACTTTTGTATGCCCTGTGGTATGCTATCTGTTTTATGTTTTTTACCCACCTTTTGCCTGTCTCCACTTGCCGTGCCTTTTCCAAACTTTCCTTTCTCCAAAAATGAAAAAAGGGGCCTATTTCCACCAAAACCAAAAAAACAACAACAACAACAAAAAATACAAGTGCATCTCTGACTCTTCCTCCAACCTTCCTATTCACTCTTATGTGACCCTGTTCTTCACCCTCGCACCACATCTGCATTTCTATTACCCTCTTTCCTTGGGTGTGTACATTACTTGTGTTCCCCACACTTCCCGCATGCTTCTTTTGTTAGCTTCAGTTAGTGTTGGCAGTGTGGTTGTGTATGACACTTCACTCCCCGGGATTCATGAAGCTTGCACCAGGTGCAGGCATAGCGTAGGCGGTATAACGCCAAATATGTCCGCCGAGCGATTCAGGTATGATCCAATTCCACGTGCACTACCAGTGTACACCAGCTCTGCGCAGCTCTTGGCTCAGTTATGCTAATCACCCCATGCGCAGTACTGCAGCATGCAAATGAAGGTACATAGCGATTCATGAAGTGGTGTAAGCATAGCATAAGCCTACAGAAATGTAAAGCAAAAAAAAAAAAAAACAGTTTACATTTTGCCAAACAGAACATCGGAGCCATGAAAGTGGGCCAGACTCATGTATTACCAAGTTAACATATGCCAGTGGCTAAATATACAGCCAATGGCATAAGAAAAGATGCACAACACATAAAAAAATAACATTTAATGTCATAGCCACAGTAACGCAAAGTACAACTGCAGGGCATGTGTGTGCAAACGGGAACACAAGGAAAATATATTCAAATGTCATAAAATTGCAATGTAACACAAATCATGATTTCACCATAATAGTCAATGGTATGCATGCTACACCACAACCAAGCTGCAAGGGTTGCTAAGGGTCTGTGACAGTGTTTGGCATGGTAACTATGAATTAGTAGTCAATGCCATGCAAATGAGGCAAGTAATAGTGAATCGCAAACGTCCCGCCGGCCTAAGGATGTACCATACAGTGCAGCACTGCAACACCGAGGAGTGGTCTGGAGGTATACATGACATCAGCAGTGGGGTGTGCCACCGTAGCTGTAAGCACATTGAAGCAATGCAAATCCGGGCTGCCCGTTGCTAAGCAAAGCTGCAGGATAGGGGTGTGGATGTAGGTATAGCTTTGCTTAGCTGAGAGCACACATGGTGCCTGAAAGCGCATGTGTACATGGATGAAAACGTGCCCTAAACCAAGTAAACTGACGCACGTGCTGCGCACCACAGCTCAAACAGGAAGTTTAGGGGAAGACAATAAGGAAATGCCGCAGTAGGGTAATTGGAGTACAACTGAGCAATTAACACCTATTAACTCACAGTGGGCCATTGATGGCAGCTAACAAGGCTGCGAGCAGCAACCTGCAGAACAGGATAGGGGATGTGTCGGCTTGCAAAGAAAAGAGAACTGTCACCGCAGAGCAAAGCAAACCTGCAGTAGATCGGCTATAGAACACATTTCGCAAGAAAATCCTGGTTTGGGAAAGTACAAAACAAGAAAGCAGGCTGCTGGATGCATGCCAGACAATGGGAGGGGAATCGTTAAGAAAAGTTAAGGCAAGGGCAAGAGGTAATCCATGGCAGCTAAATGTAATTCAACACCAAAGGAACCACAATAGCAGTACTTGTGGTAAAACACATAAGATACCCTGCAGATTCGATCGTACATACACACCCTATGACATCATCAGTGTTCAAAGCACAATAGTATAAAGTGTGACGGCACCTCACACACACTTGTGTATTCCCAAACACTGCACCATCGGTGTAAACAGATGGGGAACTTTTACAATGTACTTGTTGGGAGCTGACATAGCTGTGATTCATCAGCATGTGTTGGAGACTGAATGTGTTGTGGAGGATGATGCTGACAACCACCTCATGCCCCAGAGGAGGAGAAGAGTGTTCAGACCAAGGGTAACCTACCAGGGGCTACATGATCTGCAGATAGTAGAGCATTACAGGGTGGACAGGGACATCATACAGCAAATAGTTGAGCTGTGCCAGCCACGCCTGAGATCCAGAAACAACAGAGGTGAACCCATCCCAATGGACACGAAGGTATGTGTAAGCTTGAGAATACTAGCTTACACATACCTTCGTGTAAGCTTGAGAATACTAGCCACAGGTCCCTTTCAAAGGCCAACTGGAGATATCATGGGGATCTCACAGGCATCAGCATCCAGGGTACTCCACCAGTTCCTGGATGCCATGTTACCACATGCCAATGAGCATATATACTTCCCCTGAACTCAGGAGGAGTTGGCCAGCAATATGTGTCTCTTCCACCATGTGGCACATTACCCAGAGTACTGGGTGCAATAGACTGCACACACATACATATCAAGTCACCACCCAGTGAGCATGGTAGGCGCTACATAAACCACAAGGGAATACCACTCCATCAACTGCCAGGTCGTGTGCAATGCCCAGGGCATTATCACGGATGTGTGCTGGCAGCCCTGGAAGCTACCATGACTCCCACATCTGGCATGCCTCACAGCTGTATCAGGTATTTGTCAGGGGGGACATCCCATATGGCCACCTTGTGGGGGATGCTGGCTATGCACTGGAGCTGTGGATGATGACTCCCATCAGAAATGCACACACACCCATGCAAGAACGCCATAATGAGGCACACATGCAAACCAGAATCATCAAAGAGCGTGTGTTTGGGATGCTGAAATCATGGTTCCATTGCTTGGACATATCTGGTGGAGCCTTGCAGTACTCTCCAGACATATGTGCCCACATCTTTATAGTATGTGCCATGCTACATAATATGATCCTGCAGAAACAGCTGCAGCAGGGACATAATGGTGAAGGCCCTCAGAGCCCACCGTAATTGCCAAGGCCATCACAGGCATAGAGGATTCAGACCACACTTTGCCAAAGAAGGAACGTAAAGCACATACACTGACAGTGTAGGCCCCTACGGACTGACACACTTTTCCACCTGCACACACAGTAAAATGGATGGCACACACACACGACCACCTGTAAATTGTAATGTATAGGTGGCCTACTGTGTGAATCCTACATAGGCAGCCCTCAACTATTGCACACACAACGGCCATTGGAACAAGGAAAGTCAACACCTGAACAGTAAACTAAGCTAACAGCATATGTTGATACTGTATGTATAGGTTCCTAGGTACATCAGTAGGTACATGCCCGATTGTCAGAGGCCATTCATCAGCCTAGGCAAAATGTGTCTGCTGTCGCCACCCCATCGATTAACTAACTGTTCCTCTGTGGAGCAGAGCCAATTATGGGATCCATGTGTGTAACCACTGTTCCCCACTCACTCTGCATGGATTCCTGGTGTGTTAATGAGGGGCTCCATATAATGTAATCAGGGATGTATTGCCAAAGCACGGGGAGTACCCATGACAGGTATCTGTCACCCCAGCATTCTCCAGTTATGGTTGTGTCAAGGTGTAGCACATTACAGTGTGTGGCTCACTGTGACATAGATTCCCAATGCTGGAGCACATCCATTAAACATCACTTGGACATACCATTAATAGGTATCATCCATATGTAAACTAACTGAGTTACACATTTGATTGCAGTATGGAGGAACAGCCATAGTACAGTCCACATACAAAACACCATAACACTCATTACAAATCCCAGATGACCAAGTGGTAAAGCCACTGACTGTGTCGTGCATGTTCCCGGTTCCACGTCCTGCAAGCTCCATTACATAATCCCAATGGCACGAATAATGGATGTTGGATGCAGGTCATTAAAGCATGTTTAAGCACATGTTAGCGGGTTTATGCGGCGGCAAGGACGGTAAGCGTTGTTTAAACATGACTACACAGATATCGCAAAACAGGTCTAAGCTTTGCTAAATATCGCACAGATCACAGTCAAAGATGTCCAGAACAGGTGAAACCAGCATTATTCACCCTTGTATTAATAGTGCCTGCTCTGAGAGGTAAAATGACCACTGCCAGGAGTAGAACATGCAACCATGTACACAATCACCTACCACTTAGCTACCGAGATGTAACAACGACAGGTGTATATTGTGACAGGTTAAAACACAAAAGGGCGGAGTTCAGGAAACAGTATACACCGCCATGTACCCAATAAAAGGTGTGTTCACTCTCTCTCTCTCTCTCTATATATATATATATATATATATATATATATATATATCATAGAGATAGAAAGGGTGATAGATATATGTCAATATACAGGGATATACATATATCTGCAAATATATAGATAGGTTAACGACATGTACACAACCATGGAGGTACAAATAAATAGGATACTGCCAGCTACCGAATGCTTTACATACCGACACGGGTAATCACGAGGCTTAAAGACGAATGACCACAGTACCAGAACACTAGAACCATGAGTAATATTATCACAATGTTAAGGGACATTTAGTTATTGCTGCTGATGCTGCAGTCCAGGTAGGTACTGTGTTTAAGTGTGTTTCTGATTGCTGTAGTGTGTGTAAGTGTGTGTTAAGAGTGCGTATGTTTCCATGGGACTATAATGTGTGTGTGTGTGTGTGTGTGTGTGTGTGTGTGTGTGTGTGTTTGCATCATGTGTCTGTTTGTGCTAATTCGGAGGCAGATTATTACAGTAGGTGTGATCATAGCCGGCCTTAGGCATACGGTTACCACCTGTCCCACTTTGAGAGGGACAGTCCCTCTTTGGGCAGTTGTGTCCTGACAAAAAATATTAAAAAGGGCAAATGTCCTGAGATTGTAGGACATAATTATGTCCCATATATTATGTAATAGTTGTATTAAATAGTTATTCCTGTATCTAAAATACGTAAATGTTACAAGAAATATAATAAGCAACTAAAGTGCTACAAGAATAAGGTTTTATTTAGAACAAAAATAAGTTCTATCCTTTGTACTGACCGTGGGTATGTGTCGGCCTCTAAACCCTGATGTCTGTCCTGCAAAGGTCCTACTATGGCCATTTGAAAAGGTGGCAACCCAAGCCAAAGAGGTTCAGTCACCAACACAACTGCAATGAGTGCAAATATCTGTGACAGAAATACACAAGACAGCTTTCATGTGGCAACATTTAATTACATATCGATGTTTTTCCAGAGGGATTGAAGGATCATTGATGGCAGCTAACAAGGCTGCATGCTGTATAGGAACCAATTAACAATAGCTTAATGAATAAGCCTGCAATAACCATAGTATTAGTCTACTAAATGATAGGTCTTCAATTAGGGAAGGCGCCCCCACACACATAAGGAATATGTATAAATGCAATCCCCACAAACCTTTATCTGCTATGTACACCCACCTACATCTCCCCCACACCTGAAACAATTGCAATACAGACATTTGCCTTGTTGTTGTGTGGGTTATACTTACACTGCTGACAGCCTTCTGGGTGATGATGTTTGCTGTTCATTGTGTACTGCAATGCTGACTTTTCTCATTTAGTGTTCCTTGTCCCATGCCTACCATCAGCCCTATCCTTATTGTATGACTGTCACACAGTTTGTGACATCACAGCACTGTTTTGTGCATTGATAAATAATGTTATTGCAGTGCATCATGTCTGATTTGCATCCCTACCCTCTTCTTTCACTTCCCTTGACTCCTGTTGTGTGGCCCATATGTGTGTGTTGTCTGTGTATCTTACCTGCCATTTTTGTATATTGCCTACTTTTGTATGCCCTGTGGTATGCTATCTGTTTTATGTTTTTTACCCACCTTTTGCCTGTCTCCATTTGCCATGACATTTCCAAGCCTTCTTTTCTCCAAAAATGAAAAAAGGGGCCTATCCCCACCAAAAAACAAAAAAACAACAACAACAACAAAAAATACAAGTGCATCTCTGACTCTTCCTCCAACCTTCCTATTCACTCTTATGTGACCCTGTTCTTCACCCTCGCACCACATCTGCATTTCTATTACCCTCTTTCCTTGGGTGTGTACATTACTTGTGTTCCCCACACATCCCGCATGCTTCTTTTGTTAGCTTCAGTTAGTGTTGGCAGTGTGGTTGTGTATGACACTTCACTCCCCGGGATTCATGAAGCTTGCACCAGGTGCAGGCATAGCGTAGGCGGTATAACGCCAAATATGTCCGCCGAGCGATTCAGGTATGATCCAATTCCACGTGCACTACCAGTGTACACCAGCTCTGCGCAGCTCTTGGCTCAGTTATGCTAATCACCCCATGCAGTACTGCAGCATGCAAATGAAGGTACATAGCGATTCATGAAGTGGTGTAAGCATAGCATAAGCCTACAGAAATGTAAAGCAAAAAAAAAAAAAAACAGTTTACATTTTGCCAAACAGAACATCGGAGCCATGAAAGTGGGCCAGACTCATGTATTACCAAGTTAACATATGCCAGTGGCTAAATATACAGCCAATGGCATAAGAAAAGATGCACAACACATAAAAAAATAACATTTAATGTCATAGCCACAGTAACGCAAAGTACAACTGCAGGGCATGTGTGTGCAAACGGGAACACAAGGAAAATATATTCAAATGTCATAAAATTGCAATGTAACACAAATCATGATTTCACCATAATAGTCAATGGTATGCATGCTACACCACAACCAAGCTGCAAGGGTTGCTAAGGGTCTGTGACAGTGTTTGGCATGGTAACTATGAATTAGTAGTCAATGCCATGCAAATGAGGCAAGTAATACTGAATCAAACGTCCCACCGGCCTAAGGATGTACCATACAGTGCAGCACTACAACACCGAGGAGTGGTCTGGAGGTATACATGACATCAGCAGTGGGGTGTGCCACCGTAGCTGTAAGCACATTGAAGCAATGCAAATCCGGGCTGCCCGTTGCTAAGCAAAGCTGCAGGATAGGGGTGTGGATGTAGGTATAGCTTTGCTTAGCTGAGAGCACACATGGTGCCTGAAAGCGCATGTACATGGATGTAAACGTGCCGTAAACCAAGTAAACTGACGCACGTGCTGCGCACAGCTCAAACAGAAAGTTTACGGAAGACAATAAGGAAATGCCGCAGTAGGGTAATTGGAGTACAACTGAGCAATTAACACCTATTAACTCACAGTGGGCCATTGATGGCAGCTAACAAGGCTGCGAGCAGCAACCTGCAGAACAGGATAGGGATGTGTCGGCTTGCAAAGAAAAGAGAACTGTCACCGCAGAGCAAAGCAAACCTGCAGTAGATCGGCTATAGAACACATTTCGCAAGAAAATCCTGGTTTGGGAAAGTACAAAACAAGAAAGCAGGCTGCTGGATGC
Source organism: Protopterus annectens (assembly GCF_019279795.1). Lineage (NCBI taxonomy): Eukaryota > Metazoa > Chordata > Ceratodontiformes > Protopteridae > Protopterus > Protopterus annectens. The sequence continues at coordinate 560,672,641 of NC_056726.1, read as the reverse complement.
ATGCCAGACAATGGGAGGGGAATCGTTAAGAAAAGTTAAGGCAAGGGCAAGAGGTAATCCATGGCAGCTAAATGTAATTCAACACCAAAGGAACCACAATAGCAGTACTTGTGGTAAAACACATAAGATACCCTGCAGATTCGATCGTACATACACACCCTATGACATCATCAGTGTTCAAAGCACAATAGTATAAAGTGTGACGGCACCTCACACACACTTGTGTATTCCCAAACACTGCACCATCGGTGTAAACAGATGGGGAACTTTTACAATGTACTTGTTGGGAGCTGACATAGCTGTGATTCATCAGCATGTGTTGGAGACTGAATGTGTTGTGGAGGATGATGCTGACAACCACCTCATGCCCCAGAGGAGGAGAAGAGTGTTCAGACCAAGGGTAACCTACCAGGGGCTACATGATCTGCAGATAGTAGAGCATTACAGGGTGGACAGGGACATCATACAGCAAATAGTTGAGCTGTGCCAGCCACGCCTGAGATCCAGAAACAACAGAGGTGAACCCATCCCAATGGACACGAAGGTATGTGTAAGCTTGAGAATACTAGCCACAGGTCCCTTTCAAAGGCCAACTGGAGATATCATGGGGATCTCACAGGCATCAGCATCCAGGGTACTCCACCAGTTCCTGGATGCCATGTTACCACATGCCAATGAGCATATATACTTCCCCTGAACTCAGGAGGAGTTGGCCAGCAATATGTGTCTCTTCCACCATGTGGCACATTACCCAGAGTACTGGGTGCAATAGACTGCACACACATACATATCAAGTCACCACCCAGTGAGCATGGTAGGCGCTACATAAACCACAAGGGAATACCACTCCATCAACTGCCAGGTCGTGTGCAATGCCCAGGGCATTATCACGGATGTGTGTGCTGGCAGCCCTGGAAGCTACCATGACTCCCACATCTGGCATGCCTCACAGCTGTATCAGGTATTTGTCAGGGGGGACATCCCATATGGCCACCTTGTGGGGATGCTGGCTATGCACTGGAGCTGTGGATGATGACTCCCATCAGAAATGCACACACACCCATGCAAGAACGCCATAATGAGGCACACATGCAAACCAGAATCATCAAAGAGCGTGTGTTTGGGATGCTGAAATCATGGTTCCATTGCTTGGACATATCTGGTGGAGCCTTGCAGTACTCTCCAGACATATGTGCCCACATCTTTATAGTATGTGCCATGCTACATAATATGATCCTGCAGAAACAGCTGCAGCAGGGACATAATGGTGAAGGCCCTCAGAGCCCACCGTAATTGCCAAGGCCATCACAGGCACAGAGGGATTCAGACCACACTTTGCCAAAGAAGGAACGTAAAGCACATACACTGACAGTGTAGGCCCCTACGGACTGACACACTTTTCCACCTGCACACACAGTAAAATGGATGGCACACACACACGACCACCTGTAAATTGTAATGTATAGGTGGCCTACTGTGTGAATCCTACATAGGCAGCCCTCAACTATTGCACACACAACGGCCATTGGAACAAGGAAAGTCAACACCTGAACAGTAAACTAAGCTAACAGCATATGTTGATACTGTATGTATAGGTTCCTAGGTACATCAGTAGGTACATGCCCGATTGTCAGAGGCCATTCATCAGCCTAGGCAAAATGTGTCTGCTGTCGCCACCCCATCGATTAACTAACTGTTCCTCTGTGGAGCAGAGCCAATTGCGGGATCCATGTGTGTAACCACTGTTCCCCACTCACTCTGCATGGATTCCCTGGTGTGTTAATGAGGGGCTCCATATAATGTAATCAGGGATGTATTGCCAAAGCACGGGGAGTACCCATGACAGGTATCTGTCACCCCAGCATTCTCCAGTTATGGTTGTGTCAAGGTGTAGCACATTACAGTGTGTGGCTCACTGTGACATAGATTCCCAATGCTGGAGCACATCCATTAAACATCACTTGGACATACCATTAATAGGTATCATCCATATGTAAACTAACTGAGTTACACATTTGATTGCAGTATGGAGGAACAGCCATAGTACAGTCCACATACAAAACACCATAACACTCGTACAAATCCCAGATGACCAAGTGGTAAAGCCACTGACTGTGTCGTGCATGTTCCCGGTTCCACGTCCTGCAAGCTCCATTACATAATCCCAATGGCACGAATAATGGATGTTGGATGCAGGTCATTAAAGCATGTTTAAGCACATGTTAGCGGGTTTATGCGGCGGCAAGTGACGGTAAGCGTTGTTTAAACATGACTACACAGATATGCGCAAAACAGGTCTAAGCTTTGCTAAATATCGCACAGATCACAGTCAAAGATGTCCAGAACAGGTGAAACCAGCATTATTCACCCTTGTATTAATAGTGCCTGCTCTGAGAGGTAAAATGACCACTGCCAGGAGTAGAACATGCAACCATGTACACAATCACCTACCACTTAGCTACCCGAGATGTAACAACGACAGGTGTATATTGTGACAGGTTAAAACACAAAAGGGCGGAGTTCAGGAAACAGTATACACCGCCATGTACCCAATAAAAGGTGTGTTCACTCTCTCTCTCTCTCTCTATATATATATATATATATATATATATATATATATATATCATAGAGATAGAAAGGGTGATAGATATATGTCAATATACAGGGATATACATATATCTGCAAATATATAGATAGGTTAACGACATGTACACAACCATGGAGGTACAAATAAATAGGATACTGCCAGCTACCGAATGCTTTACATACCGACACGTGTAATCACGAGGCTTAAAGACCGAATGACCACAGTACCAGAACACTAGAACCGCGAGTAATATTATCACAATGTTAAGGGACATTTAGTTATTGCTGCTGATGCTGCAGTCCAGGTAGGTACTGTGTTTAAGTGTGTTTCTGATTGCTGTAGTGTGTGTAAGTGTGTGTTAAGAGTGCGGTGTATGTTTCCATGGGACTATAATGTGTGTGTGTGTGTGTGTGTGTGTGTGTGTGTGTGTGTGTGTGTGTTTGCATCATGTGTCTGTTTGTGCTAATTCGGAGGCAGATTATTACAGTAGGTGTGATCATAGCCGGCCTTAGGCATACGGTTACCACCTGTCCCACTTTGAGAGGGACAGTCCCTCTTTGGGCAGTTGTGTCCTGACAAAAAATATTAAAAAGGGCAAATGTCCTGAGATTGTAGGACATAATTATGTCCCATATATTATGTAATAGTTGTATTAAATAGTTATTCCTGTATCTAAAATACGTAAATGTTACAAGAAACATAATAAGCAACTAAAGTGCTACAAGAATAAGGTTTTATTTAGGACAAAAGTAAGTTCTATCCTTTGTACTGACCGTGGGTATGTGTCGGCCTCTAAACCCTGATGTGTGTCCTGCAAAGGTCCTACTATGGCCATTTGAAAAGGTGGCAACCCAAGCCAAAGAGGTTCAGTCACCAACACAACTGCAATGAGTGCAAATATCTGTGACAGAAATACACAAGACAGCTTTCATGTGGCAACATTTAATTACATATCGATGTTTTTCCAGAGGGATTGAAGGATCATTGATGGCAGCTAACAAGGCTGCATGCTGTATAGGAACCAATTAACAATAGCTTAATGAATAAGCCTGCAATAACCATAGTATTAGTCTACTAAATGATAGGTCTTCAATTAGGGAAGGCGCCCCCACACACATAAGGAATATGTATAAATGCAATCCCCACAAACCTTTATCTGCTATGTACACCCACCTACATCTCCCCCACACCTGAAACAATTGCAATACAGACTGTAATAACATCACAAACATCCACTCACTCAATGACATCTGCAGAAGCATTAACATACCTTGTGAGAGACACACTTGTAATGGTGCCATGTGAAATCGTTGCTGTTGTACAATGGAACAGACGCCGATGTTACAGGTTTTGTTTGCAATAGTCTCGTATCAGATGGTTAAGATAACAGCTACACTCACATGTAGAACTACATACTCTAGCCATCACACACAATCCACGGGGGACATGAATTCAAAATATCTGTGTCTCTCCATATAGCAGTTGCAATTCATCACAAAAAAACACATCCAGGCCGTCTTCCTCGAAGGTAGGGCAAAAGGACAAAGCCCAAGTGGAGTATTCATTTATACCCCACTGTTGCCATGTAATTGGCTAATGGAGTAGCTGCACAGCTGATGTGCATGTAATAATTTACTCCGGAACACCAATTGGTGGCAGGATACCACATGTTACAGGTATCTAAGTATAAAAGGATGGCTTGCCATACATTCAAACCGTATGCTCATACCATAGAACCGTTTAAACAGGAAAAGAGTAAGACAGATATTTTCGTAAACTCGGACCACTAAGAAGGTATGTAGAACACTCAGTATGTTAGTGTATGTAGCGCCTGTTCTGTATTAATGAAAGTGTATGCAATACATACAGTGGGAAAAGGTATTATGTAGTGATATCTTGTTGAGCATAGTAACGCTTGCAGAAATTGTGTGTACTGCTGTGGGCCACAAGGTAAACACCTCATACACCACAAGGGATGCTACATAAGGTCTTTAAACATAACAATTCCACTCCAGCCATTGTCAGTGGTAGGGTTTGTCCAACAAGTATCTGCCATAACAGGGGATAGTACATGTTGATATACTGTAACAGTAGGCATATGTATGGGCGTATAATGAGAATAACATGCCTAAGGTGGTCCTGCTGTGCAATTATGCTTTGCATTATGGGATATTGTTTCAAAAATGTGAAATGTACAGTATTGTAGGTAGATATGTCAAATATTTTTACATAGCATTACTGTTATATTATGCAAACATAAGGTATGTCTATTGGCATGTACAATACACAATAACAAGATACATATGGCTTGTAGTCACCAGACAGTGTAACAGCATGATAGCTAATTGAAATGGAAGAGCTACTCAATTATCCATGCACAAAGGACATGTAATAGCTTCATAGATTCATAGTTAGGTACTATGCTGTCTGGCCAAGTCCATTTGTAAGCCCAACTACAGTGTTTTCATTGGCGGCACCTCCCTAGGTTAGTGTCCTGTGCCTGTGAACAGCAGAGCCATTTGTTTCCTGCACCTGTGTACAGTACAGCCACTGCAGTGATCCCTGGCATACATGTCTGTCTCCCATCCACCCATCGAGGTATCTCATGAAGAGTGGTAGTAAAGGTCCCTGCCTGATGTACATAGGAATCATGTTGCAGAGCATGGTGAGTGTCCGGTTCAGGAATGTATCCCTCCAACACGTCCTACTCATCGTTGCATTTGGGTACATATCCCAGAGCATGTTGCTCTCAGTGGCTTTTGCTTATGTTGCTTATGTGGGGCATAGCCATCAATATTGTTGTGGACATGGGCCTTGTATGTTCAGCAGAGGTCACCTCTGAGTATGTATGCAGTATGCAAATGAGTACAGTTGGGGTTTCTGTAGTTGTGCTGCATACATCATCCTTCAGAGGTCAGTAATCCTGCTGGTGTGTTAATATTGTGGTATTTAAAGCCGTTGCTGTTCCGTAAGGTACACCCCAAATGGGGTGTTGTACCCTTGAACATGTTTCATAAGTCAGGAGTATAGAGGTACAATGGCTGCCTTTGTTCCAGCTACAAACCCATTACAGATTAGGGTGGCCACATAGAAGGATATCCACACCACCTTGGCAATATGGTTATCAAAGAAGTGGGTGCTATATACATGTGTACTAAGATCCCTTATAATGTCTTATGTATGTAGGGGACTACCACCTATGTGATAGTCAGTGGGTGATTGGTGTAATCCAAAGGGGATGTCTATGCACCTCGTGGCATGCAGCTTGAGGCCATGTTATCGACACCAGGTATCCATCACAGTGACAACCTTATGGAGGGTGTCTGTATCAGCTGGTGAATCAATCATGGCTCCTAGTTTGCAGTCATCTGGAAACCTAGTCAGGGAAAGTCCTTCTGTGCTAGCCTGTACCTCAGGGAAGCATATACCGAACATGAGGGGCCCTATGACCGAGGACTGGGGTATGCCAATTGTAACTGATGTACAGTAGGAACTAAGGTATGCTACCCTCACTGTGTGGGTCGTGTCTGTGCGCCACTTTGCATAACATCTCGAGAAGTAGGGGTCAATGTGCAGGTGGATGTGTATGTTGACAATACCAGAATGGGGAACGGTGTTGAAAGCCAATGAGAGGACAAGGTAGGCTGTGTGGACCTCCTTACCATCATCTACTACCTTGGTAACTGTCTCAAAGGACTCCACCAGGTGTAGGAGCCATGGTCTGGCCCTAACAAATCCAACCTGGGTGGTATCAAAGGTTTGGAGGCCACCAATGTCTCTGTGAATGACTTCTATGATGATGTGCTCCATAGTCTTGCAGAACAGTCTAGTCAGGCGTGTAGGGCAATAGTTCCTCTGGTTCATTGTGGCGCCACCTTTGTGGAGTGTGATAACTGTTGCTGTGCACCATTCAGGGGCCACAATGCCTGATACAAGGCTATTAGTGAATTTGGTGCCGAAGTGAGGAGCCATGTCATTCTGAGGTTTGTGTAAATCGCAGCCTGGGATGTTGGACGGTCACATGGAGTCTGTGTTCCAGGCTTTAGAGAGTGCAGGTTTGAACTGCGTAGTTGTGACCGCAGGGACTCTGCATTGTTCCTGTATAGATTTGGGCCCTTTAGGGTGTGAGAGGGGTGTAAAGTTAGCATTGAACCTATCTGCCAGGATGTTGCCAATATCAGTCGGTTCTGTAGGGTTCCTGCCTAACCGTTGTATGTCAGAGCAGATGTGGTTATTGCCATCGAGAGTAGTGACATACCTCCCTAACGCTTTGTGGTAGTCCTTGGAATATGTCGCAGTAATGTTTACGTAGCTAGCTTTGGAGGATGTGATAAGGGATCTCAGATTCCTGCTGAGGCTGACCAGGGAGCTACCCCACCCATGGGCTTGTACTCTACTTTGCAACAGTCTCCTCCTTCTGTTGTACATTATGTCCATGGCAGTCGTGTAAGTGCTAATGAAGTACAGTTGTGTATGTTTCAGCGTTTGTAACTATATTGTCCATCTGCACGGGTGTCATGATGTTTTCTACTGCTGTCAGAAGAAGCCTGAAGTTGACTTTGTAGAAATATTGTACTGTGTTTTCCATGAAGGCTGTGGTGCCAGGATGTGGATAACAAGGGTGATTAGCATACGTTCAGAACTGACCAATGAGGGGATAACCCCAGGTGTGGAACACCAGTCACACATGTTGGTAATGTCCAGGTCTAGGATATTGTTGGCCTTGATGGTGGTGTGTATAGGTTGATCCAGCTGATTGGAGGTTATGAATCCCAGAAAGCGTTGGCCTAATGTGTCGGCACATGAGTAGGTATCCCAGGTAAGTGTGGGGTAGTGTCAGTCTCACATCAGTAATTCCTGTTTGAACTCTACTTTCCAGTACACCAAGAAATGAGGGCCGTTAACCATGGGGTATGGTGTGGAATCTGTAGCAAGCTACAATTTGTATAGCAGTTCTGGCCACAGTTAGTTGCACTTGGATTACCTCTGATGCATTGTGCTAAGCAACCAGCCTGGAGGTGTGTACATCCTTGTGAAATATGGACACACCAACGCCGTGGGTGCTCCGGTCCTGGTTACATGACTGAAAGGTGTGGTCTGCGTAATAGCCTGTCAGTGCAGGGGTGCTCTCCAGAGCCTAGAAGCAGGTCCCAGTCACTGCAGAGATATCAAAGTGGTCCATTATAAGAAGTGCCTCGGCTGAGTGCGTTTGAGATGAAGATGTCAAGCATTGAGTAACATTACCCTCAGGTTTTGCTTGCCTGTTCCTGTTCTGGTGGTGAATATGTTATTTGAAATGTGTCTAAAACAGGCAGTATAGGAGCAGCAAGAGCCTTAGATGTTATCCGTAATCTCAGGGCTGAAAGGTGCAGGTCATCTGTGCTAAAGCATCGTGTTTTGTCGACCATGTCATTCAAAGCAGACAGATACTGGATACCCTTGGAATGACACCAGAAGCATAGGCAACTGTTGAAGTGAATAATTCAGTTGTTATACTGTGGTATCAGTCTGGACGAATGCAGAAGGCTTCTCAGGGCTTGGATGATACCTGCCTGGGCTACAAGATCGGAAAGCTATTGCCTGTCCCTGTACATGTAGTCCAGGAAGTTACATCTCAGGGCATTTACACTAGCATGGAGAATGACAGTCATATTGTACCTGTTGAGGAGTGACCTGAGTGCATAGGTTATGTTGCGGATCCTGTTACCCGACAGCCAGATGAAAGTGACTATCGCCTTCTGTAGCCTGCTGAATGGGACATCAGTGTGACTACCTACAGAGCCACCTATGACTAGTGTGTTGGGTATGTTATAAGACCCTATTGGCTGTAGTTGATGGGCACACATGAGTCTGTAGGCTATAAGTAATTGGTGTTGTGTTTGGTGATGGGGGCTGCCTCTGTTACCTACACAGAGTAGTATGGAGAGGCTCTGCAAATGTTGTAGTCTTACTATGTGTGGCCTGTGGTGGTGGAGATCTAGTGAGACTATGTGATGAGTGGGGTGTCGTGCAAATGTTTAACATCCCCACATGATTGTCAGGTTCAGTCTGGGTTGGAGAGAGCATTACCTCCAGCATGGCTACATATGTGCATCTCCCACAGGCTGCAGTGTCGTATGTTAGGAGGTGAGCATTGACTGTGTACATGAGACAATTGCTATATTGTCTCATGTTGCCCATATTCATCATATAGACAGGCAATAACACTGGTAATTGACACTTGGACATGCCTGTATATTCGACCATTTCTCACAAGATATGTGAGGTAAGTGTGTACAACAGCTGTTGTACTGTAAGCAAGCTGGAAATGTAAGGACAAACAGTGTTTACCTGTAGGAAATGAGTAGGATTGAGTGCTATAGTAATTAGTAGCTCATGAAGTGCTTACATGTTCTGAACAAGTGCTGAGCATGAATAAGCAATACAAATAGGGTGATGGATAACATAAACTCACTGCCCCCCCAAAAGGTACACAATCACATATCCATGAACACTACAGAGCCCCTGTAACCATAACTATGATGGTACAAGGTGCACTCAGGCTGCATGTGACCTGTCCACATCTCTGGTCGTATAATACACATATGGCAAAACAGTTTGCTCTACACATACACTTCCATGTAAAACATAGGTTCATGTAAGTCTGTGAAAACACTGAATGGAGCACACCAACAGTTAGCACAACCCACAAAGTGGAGACGCCACTCATAATGGGAGGCACTGCACTATTACCCTGCTGAGTATGGTCTGAAAGTCCATGAACCTTAATCAACGTACATGTTGTTAGCAGTACAGATGTAGATGACAGTACAGATGATTTCACACTGCATAGCATACCTGTGACAGGTCATCAGACATCATCACCCATACTGAGTTCCACCTACACTCAGTATACTAGATGTACCTTCGTATGTCACAGGAGTGTTCTACCATTGGCCTGTTGACAGAAGCAACACTACAAAAGGTGTCTGAGTGACATGTGCATATCACACCAGTGGCAGCTACAGTAAAACAGGGTTAATGTTTTGTACTCCCCCCTCATTGTAGCCCATAACACACAGACAAATGGGAGGCATCTGCGTATGTAAGTATGTGAATGGCCATGACCTAGGAGCAATAGCTGACTCAGTGTTGTGGACAACATACAGAATGGGCTTTGTGGATGAGGTGCGTGACATATGTGCACAATCTGACAGCTGCTTATTGCATTGTCACCGCTAGGTTAATAACCTTGCACCCATTAACGACCACCTAGGCAGCGGTCAACATTATGGACACTGTGTGTAAGGGATGGTGCTGTGCAGTTTACCTCCCTGAGCTAGTGACGTCACCAGGCCTATTAGGTAGTCATAAGAGGCAACCCAAGTCATGACAGGGTGCCAGCCATGAGCATGGAGATCATTGGACAGCCTTACTCAGCACTCAAGTGACCAATATCGGATCACATATCACCTTTAGGGGATATTGGCCATGCTTCGATGGGCGACACCAGCCTTCATAATCCTCATATCCACTATGCAGCATGCTGCCTACCCTGCATAAAGACATGTGCAACACTGTGATGTTGGACATGCTACATGTACATATCCTGATCTGAAAGACATACATCATGGACAGCCACCTTCCTAGTACAAGGATCGCCACATGCTGGGCAGATCCTTGTGCCATACATGTTACATACTTCTGCCATACCATGCAACCCTGTCCAGCAAAGCTGCACATGTCATCTCTGTCATACATGGTGCGATGACCGCATGGTAGATGTATCATTAACTGTCTGGATCAGTAATGTGGCACTGATTCACCTGTCGGCGGGAACATGGCTGTCAGATACAGCTAGAAAACCTTACATCCTATGCCCATACATGGCCCAGGGCATACACACTACTACATGACCTTGGCTGTACATGCTATAGTTGATAACCATCCCTGCGAATAGCATCCGGCTAACCATTGTCCCATGTGTATCACATGTGCAACACAGGCGATACATGGCAGGATGTTGAACTGCTGTACAGTGCCGTGTAGACGTATATGGCAAAACACATGCATGTAAAGGTTTCCGTGTGCATGTCTGCATTGTCACTGCTCATGTCCATTAAGGCAGTGTATGTGTTGATATGTGACATATACACAGCATCAAGGTCAACAGCATTAATGTGGACACATCCAGGCATGTGCTGATAGGTAAGAACACCAGTACAGGCAAACAGACATGCCCACATCAAGACAGCATTCACATGGAGTATGAGCAATGTAATGAGGTGACACACATATATGGTGATAATATCCAGTCCCCATCGGGTGTTACATGTGTGTGACACAAACATGTAATTCGTGTCAGTGTCATGACGATTTGCAAAGACAACTGTTCATATGTACTAAATGTAATACACATGAATGTGCAGCTGTATCTCTGTGCATTTCTGAGATGCTGTGACCTGTTTCCATCATTATGTCTTCCAGATAATGCCTCGATCACGACTGCCAGCATATAGCCGCTTGGAGGATAATGCCCTCATACCTTACCTCCAGGATAACTATGAGGTATTGTTCAGCCATGTGCCACAGCATGCCCAGCAACGTGATGACCTGTGGCAGGAACTTCGCAGGAGGGTTAATGATGTGGGTGGCCATAACTGCACCTACCAGCAGGTGCGCAGACATTGCACAGACCTGATCCAACATGCGAAACAGCATGCCAATGCAATCGCCAGGGAACAAGGTAGAACAGGTGGTGGGCCACCAACCCAGCCCCCACTCACACCTACCGAGAAGCTACTGGCCAGCCTGTGGACCCCATCAGAACAGCATCCACAAACTCTAGCTGCCATTGTGGAGGTGGGTGTCTCCCAACCACCAAGCCTGGAGTTGCCTGGTAAGTCACTACTGCACATATAACTATTATGTCCCATTTAGTTGCATGTGTCACTGTACAATATGTAATGTAACATCATATGCAAGGTATGTTTACTCACATGCCGCATACTATAGTATGCTACCCTGTGTATGCACACATGTGCATACTCCATAGTATATGCTATTGTACTGGCAAATGTGTTAACATGCACAGTGCACCCTGTAGCTGTCATACAGTCATGGATAATGATCAAACTGCTGTGTCACCTCTATACAGGTACCTCTGGTGTGCTGCAGAGACAGCAGGCCATTGCAGGTGAGACAGTTATCAGTATCAGGCATGTTAATGCACAGATCTATTCGCTATGTGGCTAGTTAACACATGTATGTATAATGTATGGTCCAATAACGATATACAGGTTGCATCTTTCATCAATCACACTGGCTACCCATGTGCAATATATACAAACTAAATGAAACACCGACATGAAACCACAGTAGCTGTCATTGCTAGATGTGTGGACAGCTGTGCATACAATGGTGGAGGTGTTGTTTAATGTAGGATATGTACTATACATCAGAACAACACATGTGGGGTACGAAAACAGTACTACACAGTGAGCTGGGATATGGGCAGCCCACAGGATTCATCATTGTGAAATATGCCCGTGCAATGAGTGCAGACATTGTGATGTGCCATCTGACATGTCCCAGACATGTAGTGGTCCGGCTGCAACATTGTCTCACTATCCCATAAAACATACCCCACATACCAAACATACAAGCCTTTGTCTGCATAACCCTGTGGAAAGTGGAGTATCTGACATCTATGGGTTATGTCATATGGGACAACACAGACATGTGGGATAGACGGCCATCACAAACATTTGACCAACACATGTTCACACATGGCCATAGAGGATGGCCAGAGCATGTAGCAACACACAGCAGATGTGATGCTTATGTGTGTACACCCTGTTGCACATTGTCTACACATGGTCCAACTATAGCCTTTGTTGAATGGTTATATAGTAGGTGTGGAACACTGGACATCCTAAAAGCCTGTGCACAGCTTGTGAAGGTGTCACTTAATTCGACCACATAAGATGTGTTGAACATCATGACTGTGTCACAGCATGACAGTAGTCACCTGTACAGCTTCCGCATACATACACAGACACCACATCAGGCCACAGATACCATACATTTACCTTGCTGCTGTTGGACATCACTGTCAGCCGTGCACCTCATGTGTGTGGTACATAAATGTCATGTGGGACACAGTGTATTGACAAGTCTGCCATGTGTGGACACGGTTGCCAGGCAGCAAAAAAATGTTAGCAGTTGTGCAGGGGTGTCATCCATATGTCTTCTGGTGACCTGTCACACATGACACAGCATGGTTTAGTGTGTATACACCTCAGCGACGTGGGTCGCAATCCACAGTATTTATGTATTGTGTATGCACACAGTCATGGCTATGCACTGTGTGTGTATTCCACACTGTATAGCCTTAGAGACGCCTCATGATTCCATGCAATGGCACTGTGTTTGTACTTCACACTGTATAGCAATATAGACACCTCATACTACCCTTCAATGGTCATGCACATCTGCTAAAAGTGCATTCTATCTGTGGGGCATACAGACAACACTGCAAAGTGACACCATTACACCGCTGTACATGTGTCAGGACACCATTGTGTCAAACATGTTTGCATGTCAATGCACACGTCAGCAGATTACATGTCATACTACATGTTAATGTCAAGGACATATGCCTCACATCAGCCATGTGTACTGTTAACCTGTGCTGGTCCACATGGTGTATCACAGGGATGCATGCTTACTACCATGATTGTGTGAAATGCATGGCTTCTGCTATGACACATGCTTGCTGTTGTGTGCAACCCAGAGATGTATGCTAACTGCCACTATTAATGTCTGAGCTGCATGCCGTCTGCTGTATCACATGCATGCTGCATGCCTTCTGTCAAATCACATGCATGGTCTATGTGTGTCTGTGTGTGTCTGTGTATGTGCCTGTGTGTGTGTGTGTGTGTGTGTCTGTGTCTGTGTGCGTCTCTATTGTAATGTAGAGTCTTTGTTTGCCTTCACAGGTGATGTAGGTGCATTACCCTCCTGCGGTCCATCTGATGTTAGTGTCCCCACAGACTCTAGCAGTGATGAACATGTTTCAGACTGTAATGGTGGCACAAGCACATGCTGAATAGCAGAACAAAGAAGGGCAGAGGCTTCAGTGGGCTGCTATCCATTCTTTAAATGACAACATCCAGGCATTGGCAAATGCTCAGCAGCAGATTGCTGACGTTTTGGACAGGCAATTGGGTGACATGGTTGGAATCCTTGACCGTGGCATGGCAATCCATGAGTGTGAGCTGTCTGTGCTGGAACATCTGGTAGGAGTGAGGGATAGGCCACGTGGACGTAGGCCAGCTACACCACTTAGTGCATTTCTACTTGAACAAGCTACCTCACATGCCTGCTCCCATAGTGCCGGTAGCAGCAGCAGTGAAGCTGGTGCTGCGCTGTCCACACCAGAACATAGCAGGCCACATGGATGTGGCCCTGGACGGTCCCAGTGGGGAAACGGTTCCAGTGGACATGTGTCATCGGACAGTACCAAATCTGTACCTCTGCCTGGTAGTGCCCGTGCAACTCCTGGCAGGCACAGGTCATGTGGCCATGGCTGGACACAGCGAGCTGTAAATCCTGGTCTGTACAATCTGGAGCTGTCAATAATACCCCTGTGTAGGCCAGACACATGGCAGAACTGTGTGCATACATACACGCACACACCAGAAACATATGTAGTGCACCGCAACACCCACATGCATAACAACCACACATGTCCAATTAGATCACAGGCCCTAACCCACACACATGATGTCATCCACTGGTGCAGCCTAGGCCCCTGGCAAACATTATCACCTTGTGCATATGATGATGCCTGTGACACATCCCTGTCATCCACACCATCAGTGCAGGGACATGCTCATATGGTCTGATGCACAGGGTGAACAGAATAGTGAGATAAGTGTATATTACAATTCTTGTGTACTGTTGACACATGGCAGACATACCATGTAGTACAGGTTTAGAATGCATTGTTTTATGTTCACAGTATGTGTCTTGGTAACAACAGTAATAGCATGATGGTAATGATGTCCTGCTTCCCTCCTTAAGGTCTAATTGCATGTGCCATTACGTAACAGTGTTTGCAGTTTCCCATGTGTAAATGTGGAGTACTCACATGCATGTATGGCAATACCAGCATGCTATACGTAGCCTCAACCTCACTGTTAGAAAGGCTGACATTCCAAAGATGTCTGAACATCTACTGATCCAGGAGCATGTCAGCTGTGTACTAGGCTACCGTGGCTAGAGACGTGACATCCATACCGGGTGACATCACAGGTACAGTTACATGGTGCGGGGGGTTTACACAGTGGTCTAGCTGATGTCAAGGGTAGAGGCCAGTTGATATTATGAGGCCTCACTGTGTAGCAGTAATACACTTTCACATTACAGGATGAAAACACACACAGACATACACAGACACACACAGTAACACGCCCACACTCACGGGGTCAACAACACTATAACACACACTTGATAGTGTTGAGGTGAGGACCCCTGCCTATGTGGTAATCACCATTACAGTACTGTGCACCCACATGACGAGACACAGAGAATGAACATGTACAGGTAGTCAGTAATGCCTGAGACCGACGGCATCAACAGGGTAGTAGATTGCATCACCTTGAGGGGTTAGGGGTCCTATCTGTTCTCTATGATAGCATACATCCTCACTCCATGCACCAGACAGCCATACATACATAGACACACACACACACTGGAGTCCACAAATGTCATGCACATACAGATAGCTAACATGTGTATGATAGGCACACCACCCCTGCCTATGTCTTGCTTTCTACTCTGCAGTATGTACAGATCTCTACAACAGTGTTCAGGGGTGTGTAACAATTGGGATGTATTCCCCACCATACATGGCATATATGGTCACACAAGCAAACACACATGGCAGTACTGTGAATCAAACACCTGCTATCTTATGATACATCTGACAGACATGCAGCAGTATTGCCCACATTACAATGTGTACCGACGCTACCTTCGGCAATTGTGCTGCTATATGCACACGGGAGGACTTAAGTGTTACAGGTGTCAAGTGATTTACAGTCAGTGACACCCTGACCGCTGTGTAGGTTGTATGTCTTCACCTTCAATTAACAGAAACATAGCTTACTGTTTGCACATGTTATGGTAGGACAGCTTGTGACACACCTGTGAGCTGTCTTCAGCAAACATCCATCTGCAAAGGTGGCCCACCAGTTTATGTACACACATCCATCCATACCTGATATACATCTTACCGTACTGTCAGTATTTCACCATATACAGGTGTCAATGATGGGGCTGCATTGCAACTGCATGTTGTAGTAAGACACAGATGAACTGCAAACATCAGCTACTGCACATGCATGGTAGCTGAATGCACATCACTACATGTACATATGTGTAGGTCCTACATTCCTGTCATGTAGCAATGTTTGTATGCATTGCAATTGGTGGACATGTGTGATGACATACATGACACATGGACTGCTGTATGATATGATAGTTGTCATGGGTAACCAGTACATAGGGAATGTTAACTCAGTCAACATTGCTACCTTATATACTGTTAGCATTCAACAGCCATGGACCTACCTTCCATGTGCATGCGTGTAATTGCTGTAGCCACTTGTCTGCACGAAGGACAGCAAAAGCTATGCTATGTACATATGTGTTGTGTGTGTGTGGGGTATGTACATATCCACGGCAGTTACATGTATGTCATATCCAAACACGAGTGTGTTTTCTGGTGTACAGCAACAGTTATTTGTTACAGCTGTATAAGACCCAGGGCCCCTGTTATGTGTACAGCCGACCTGGTTATGAACAGTGGTATCATTGCATTGCATAACACATGATGGAACTCTGTCAGTACATGGGTAGTCTGCACAGTTATTGTAGAGCTAGGTACAGTCCACTGGTCATGAGTAACATGGTGTTGTACTAATGTATGGATGTGTGTTGCTGGTCCAAGGACATGGTGATGTCTGAGGGCTACATACTGGAATGCGGCATTTACCACTGTGATCTGCACCTGGCACATCTGTGATGGCTTTTGAGAGTGTACTGGTCAGTACATGTGAGTGGCCTTCATGTACGTGGGGACACTAACACCTGTAGTGGTCCGTAACGGTCTTATGGCCCACATGTCTGCATCTGAGGTATATGGTGGTAGTGCTATTGTGCACAACTGAGCCTTATGCCAGGTGTTCCTCACTGCACAGATGTCAGTATTCCCCATTGTTGGATCTAGATTGGCAGCTATGATTACGAACGCTACACATCTAGCACTGTTTAGCATACACATACAATGCAGTTGTCCTGTAGGTGTCAGGGTGTTTACCTGGTCTCAGGTTCTTCATCTATGTATGGTACTATATGTGCGAAGTAGCCACTCCTGCCAGGACATCACCATGGGTGGTATTAGTGTGCCAGGTTTAGATTGGTACAGCTAAAGTGATGGACAGCAGCAGACGTCGTGTAGAAGTCAGATATATGTAGTGCAACGTTCATGCTAACAATGATGACTATCGACACACTGTGCCTTTCTGTGTTTAGAATCTGTGTGCATACAAGACAGCCCTTTGCTACTAAGTGTGTGAGCATGCCCAGTACGCTGTTGTGTAGATGGACACATAGTGCATTCCAAACGGACGTGTGTTACTAAGTGTGTGAGCATGCCCAGTGACACCTTGTGTCGGTTATGTGCCTCTGTGTATGGGCATGACCATTGTAATCCTGTATAGCGATAGTGGTCATCCAGGCAACAGATGGCCATACCCCACTTCAGGATGGATTCGTACATTGAACACACTGGTTCACAGGTATGTAACCAAAATCCAAAACCACGGTAAACAGGTAGCTGCTTAACAAAGCAATGAAACTGAGTAAGAACGAAAAACTGTTTATTAAACGTAATTCAATAAATAAATAAAACACCTTGATATCAAGGTGTTTTATTTATTTATTGAATTACGTTTAATAAACAGTTTTTCGTTCTTACTCAGTTTCATTGCTTTGTTAAGCAGCTACCAGTTTACCGTGGTTTTGGATTTTGGTTTTGTTTCATTGTTCGAGTATTCACAGGTATGTACACCGTAACTGCCAGCAGCCATGTCGATGTCTGCATTCCTAGAAGGTCATATTGACTGTCTTGAAAGGTGTACTGTCTGTGGCGTATCTTGTAGCTATGTAGTGTTGTAATAGTGCTCCGTAGATAGGCAGTTGTCCTGCTCACACCACTGCTGTGTGTTTGTCTCCGTCTGCCTTGGGACAGTAATATGCTTTTAGACTGCTCACACTCCATACAATCCCTATTAGCATTTGTTCCATTGTTGATGATGTCACCCACCTAGAAGAATGCCTCTGGGAGTACTGTGTTCCAGTAATCTCGGTAGCACGTTTTGTAACTGCGTAATGCTGTAGTGTAATAAGGTAGTTAGGTCTATGTTCTTATCCCAGCCCTGACAAGTGTGTGTGTGTTTCCAGCTGCCTGGGGACAGAGTAATGCTTTTAGACTGCTCACTCTCCATACAATCCCTATTGGCATCTTTTCCTTTGCTGATGATGTCACCCACCTAGAAGTATGCCTCTGGGAGTGCTGTGATCCAGTAAGCTCAGTATTGTGTTCTGTAACTGCGTAATGCTGTAGTGTAATAAGGTAGTTAGGTCTATGTTTTAATCCCAGCCCTGCCATGTATGTGTTTTCAGCTGCCTGGGGACAGAGTGATGCTTTTAGACTGCTCACTCTCCATACAATCCCTATTGGCATCTTTGCCTTTGCTGATGATGTCATCCACCTAGAAGTATGCCTTTGGGAGTGCTGTGATCCAGTAATCTTGGTAGCGCGTTCTGTAATGTGATAAGGTAGTTAGGTCTATGTTCTAATCCCAGCCCTGTCATGTGTGTGTGTGTGTGTGTGTGTGTGTGTGTGTGTGTGTGTGTGTGTGTGTGTGTGTGTGTTGCCAGCTGTCTGGGGACAGAGTAATGCTTTTAGACTGCTCACTCTCCATACAATCCCTATCAGCATATTTGCCTTTGCTGATGATGTCACCCACCTAGAAGTATGCCTCTGGGAGTGCTGTGATCTATTAATCTCGGTAGCACATTCTGTAACTGTGTAATGCTGTAGTTTGATAAGGTAGTTAGGTCTATGTTCCTAATCCCAGCCCTGCCAAGGGTATGTTTCCAGCTTCCTGGGGACAGAATAATGCTTTTAGACTGCTCACTCTCCATACAATCCCTATCGGCATATTTGCCTTTGCTGATGATGTCAACCACCTAGAAGTATGCCTCTGGGAGTGTTGTGATTCAGTAATCTCAGTAGCGCGTTCTGTTACTACGTAATGCTGTAGTGTGATCAGGTAGATAGGTGTATGTTCTAATCCTAGCCCTGCCAAGTGTGTGTGTTTCCAGCTGCCTGTGAACAGAGTAATGCTTTTAGACTGCTCACTCTCCATACAATCCCTTTCGGCGTCTTTGCCTTTGCTGATGATGTCACCCACCTAGAAGTATGCCTCTGGGAGTGCTGTAATTCAGTAATCTTTGTAGTGCATTCTGTAACTACTTAATGCTGTAGTGTGACAGAATAGACAGGTAGGTATTCGATTCCAAGGCATGACAGGTGTGTGTGTTTGGCAGTCGTATCCTATGTGTTGGTATCTGTAAGTGGCTAATTCCAGGATGTGTTGAGTGTGTTTTGTTGCTTTCCTATATAGTGTCCACAAATGTCATAATCGCCCAAGAGACTGGGTTGTCAATACATACACATACATTCACCTATAGGTCTGGTGAGTAAATGTCAGCAGCCCTACTCTTACCCTTACTACAGTCTGACCCATGTGACGCAACAAAACACACTTGCCTTGATAGTAACACCACTACATAATTCAGGTGGCACATGTGGTTTTCTTTACATTCTTATTTAATGCTTTGGTGTCATGTGGTCCGCTGTTGTGATATAAATTCAATATCTACGTATGTGTGTGTATATGTATATATGTGTGTGTGTGTGTGTGTGTGTGTGTGTGTGTGTGTGTGTGTGTGTGTGTGTGTGTGTGTGTGTGTGTGTGTGTGTGTGTGTGTGTATATATCAGTGGCGGCTGGTGACTTCAAATCACAGGGGGGCTGCAGGAGACGCTGAATGGGTGGGGTCAAATGGAAGGGGTGTGGTCAACCATAAAGGGGAGGAGCTATGCACAAAACCACAAAAAACTAACTTTAATTAAATACGCTGCCCTGGGTGGCAAACCATCATTATGAAAGTCCAATCAAGACAAAAATAAGTGTAGAAGAATAACAATATTTCAATGCATTGGCTGCATGACAGCTTACTTAATATCTAGATGGAAACAAAAGGTTGTGAGGCATGAAAAAATAAGTTACTTTTTAAATACATTACTGGAATGCCAGTCAAAATCAAGTATAAGAAAAACCAGAAGCACTCAACTCAAACCACTTCTCCTTGCACTGCAGTTCTAATTATAATATATTCAGCTTTATTAAAGTACCAAGCAACATGCTGAAAGTAGAAATCTATGTGATGCCCCACTTGTAAAAATGTTTCTTATCCAAAAAGACCTGCTGCCTGACAACTTGTTTCATGGGGAAAACATGATAAAAGTAAAAATGAAAAGCAAACAAGAAACAAGCTCAAGATACATTGCTTAAAGGATTACTGTACAGGTTATGGACCACACATGATTGGCATTCTGTTTAGTTTACGGGTAAAGTCTGTAGAGATGACTGGAAGTCTCCAACAAGTGTAATGAGCTTTTTAAAATAATGGAATCCTGTCCTTTAATACCCAAGGCTTATACATTATCTAGTCAAGTATTCTCTGCATGGCAACAACAGAAAGGCTTTCAATGTTGGCAATTCTTTAACAGTATGCTTATTAAAGCTTACTTGCATCTTATGATGTCAGACAAGCTTACCTTATGGTCATTAAAGCATTGCTACTTAAACACAGAGCAACAGGCACTTTGAGTAATAAGCATAAATCTGAGTAATAAGCATAAATCAACAGTACAAAAATATGACAGAAACCAGACCATTCTGCAAAATCAAGGACAGATGAAAAGCCACTGTAGTACTTATGCAGTGTGTCCTCCCCATCCAAGGTAGATACAACTACTCCTTGCCTTGCTTGGACACATCCAGAGTCACTACATGGGCGAGTGGGGTGCAACAAGCATGTCACAATTTGAAATCTCTCTGGCTGACTGTGATGGCCCTGACACATTTGTCATACCTCTCAACCTCAAGAGCAAGAAATCTGGACAAATCCATACACAGAAGTGGGACAAAGGCACAACAATAAGGACAATTTTTAAATATTGCTCTAATAAACTTAGAAAGATAATAGAATAGGTCTTGCATTAGTATGAATTTTCTGAAGGGTATAAAATCTGAAACTCAAATGTCTGTCATTTTCTAACTTCAGTCTTTAGTGATTTGTCACTAATTTGCCAAAAACAGAATTTTATGAAAAATGGACCAAAAATGTGATGCAAAAATATAAAATAGACACACAATACAGCTGCTACCTGTCAAAGAAGGACACTTTAATATTAGTACTGCTACCTTGAGCAGCTGACAAAATAAAAGAATCTATATGCATTTCAAGTAATCTATAACTTTGATTATTACAGTTATTTCTTAATTGTAAACCCTCCATGTTTTCTTCCAAAATTGCTATTTTGCGGAGGGATTATTAGGGGGAAGAGCAACATTTTGAGCCAAAAATGGGGACAGTTGAGAGGTTGGCTATGCCTAATTCTATAAAGCAATTTATTTGCATGTACCTCTCAACCTGTTAATGCAGTAAATCTGAACAAGGCCAAATATATTGGGGGCACATATAAACAGTACTAAAAATTGCTCTTGTATAAATTGAGACAGTTGATAGAACGGCTCTTACTTTAACATGCATTTTTATGAAGGTTATGAAGTCTGAAACTTATTATTTAGTGACTTCTGGCAAATCATTTAAGAATTAAAACTACAAATTTTATGAACAACAAACCAAAAATAAGAAGCAAAAATCTATTCATTCTTTGAAAATCTGGACAGTTGGGAGGTATAGTTCAGCTGGGCCTGTCTGAGTTTGCTGCCCTTCCCCCCGTGACAAAATAATGGTTGAACTGGAGCCTCTGCAGCCATTCCAATTAACCATTACTTGGCTATTTCACTCCATTTACCATAAACACTAATGTGCATACTGCATTACTTCAATGATTGGACTTCATTTGAAAGTTTTATTTTGTATTTTACAGCACAAACATTAAGTCATCTGTTAAACAAAGCAATGCAGTCTCACAATGAAAACTTAGCATTAAAACTTCTCTGCCCTTGAAACTCACATTCATTGAAACAGCATTGAAACCCACATTCAAAGAAAATACATTTTGCCAGTGGCAGATAAAGATTAATTTTGGGCTGTTTTGAATCATAGGCCCCTTGCATATGAAACATACATGTGCTCTTTGATACACCTTCCTCATTGTACTAAAAATTATATTCCTACAATACAGTACACTTGTTAGAGGGTGTTTTAAATTTGTTTTGAACATTTTTCCAGTAAGCAATGAAACAAAACATATGCACCCATAATGGCAAAACTGCCCAGTTGAGAACATTTATCATACAAAAGTCTACTCAGACTTCCACAGTCCACCATTATTAGTAAATATACACAATTCTACAGTCCACCATTATTAGTAAATATGCACAATTCCACAGTCCACCATTATTAGTAAATATGCACAATTCTACAGTCCACCATTATCAGTAAATATGCACAATTCTACAGTGCACCTTTATCAGTAAATATGCACAATTCTACAGTCCATATTCAGTGAATTCAGTTCTTGCCATAGTTGTCAACCTTAGCACAAAAACCTGGACGAAGCCAATAATGGGGGAATACAGTCCCAAAAATAGGGGCAAATTAAAAATATTCATCTTATAAACTTAGAAAATTGCTAGAAAAAAAGGTTGTGCTACTATGTATTCTGAAGAACATGAAGTCTGAAATTCAAATGCCTGTCAGTTTGTATGGCATGTATTGTATATAAGGTTATACACATGGTGTTTGTACACACATGCAGTATTTTGGATACATCCATTTTTTTGGGTTATAAGCAAGGGACCCAACACTGTTAACTAGTATCAGGTCGGATTAATTGACTATATTATTTTTAGTGACTTTGTCTGTAAATACTTTCGTGTCTTTTAGAAATATGGAGGCAACATCCTGTCAGTGTAGGTTACATGTTTAGTTAGCACATTAGACTCTCACCAGCTTTAGAGGGCTGGGCTGGTCTGGGTAGATGATTTTTCATGTTCATGGCAGCTGTTCCTGCTTTTTATCATTGTGTTTTTTATGGATGGAATTATACCTCGTTTTATATGGGGTTATGTATTGGTTTGTTCATCATTATTATTATTTTTAATATGTATGCATGTTCTAATATGATATAGAACAATAGCATTTATGGTTTATACATGTGGTTTGTATTGTTTTTAAATAGTGTATAATAGGTTCTTTTAGAATTCATTGAAAGGTTTTATTTTTTAATAGTAGCGTTTTTAATTGTAGGTGGGTCCTCAATTATGAGGTCATTAACAAGGGTAAAAAGTATTTAAGTTCTGAAGAAGGTGGGATATTGAGCCCGAATGTGTAAAAGTGCTTACAATATTAATTTCACTAAGCGACTATTTGCTTTCATTGGATTCACTGAATTTACTGCTGCAGGGCTGTTTCCTTAGAGGTTTTTGTGTTCATTGGTCTGTTCCGTGGTTTGAGTTCTACTATGTATTCTGAAGAACATGAAGTTTGAAATTCAAATGCCGGTCAATTTTACTGCGGACAGAACAAAAACAATTTTCAGCAGAGACGCAGGGATTAATACTGCAGACACATCTTTGTAAAATGGCAGGGCACCAGAGCAAATCCACACAAACACAGGGAGGAGATGCAGACTCCACACAGAAGCCACCCCAACCAAGAATCAAACCAGAAAACCTACAGCTGTGAGGCAACAATAGTACCACTGCACCATCAAATCTGCAAGGAGTTAAGCATTCAGAAACCTGAAGTCTGAAATTCAAATGCCGGTCAATTTTACTGCAGACAGAACAAAAACAATTTTCAGCAGAGACGCAGGAATTAATACTGCAGACACGTCTTTGTAAAATGGCAGGGCACCAGAGCAAATCCACACAAACACAAGGAGAAGATGCAGACTCCACACAGAAGCCACCCCAACCAAGAATCAAACCAGAAAACCTACAGCTGTAAGCCAACAATACTACCACTGCACCATCAAATCTGCAAGGAATTAAACATTCAGAAACCTGAAGTCTGAAATTCAAATGCCGGTCAATTTTACTGCGGACAGAACAAAAACAATTTTCAGCAGAGACGCAGGGATTAATACTGCAGACACGTCTTTGTAAAACGGCAGGGCACCAGAGCAAATCCACACAAACACAGGGAGGAGATGCAGACTCCACACAGAAGCCACCCCAACCAAGAATCAAACCAGAAAACCTATAGCTGTGAGGCAACAATACTCCCACTGCACCATCAAATCTGCAAGGAGTTAAACATTCAGAAACCTGAAGTCTGAAATTCAAATGCCGGTCAATTTTACTGCGGACAGAACAAAAACAATTTTCAGCAGAGACGCAGGGATTAATACTGCAGACACGTCTTTGTAAAATGGCAGGGCACCAGAGCAAATCCACACAAACACAGGGAGAAGATGCAGACTCCACACAGAAGCCACCCCAACCAAGAATCAAACCAGAAAACCTATAGTTGTGAGGCAACAATACTACCACTGCACCAATCAGGACAGTCTGACTTGGAACAAAAAAACAATTTTCAGCAGAGGCCCAGGAAGAAATAATGCAGACATGTCTTTGTAACATGGGAGGACACAAAAGCAAACCCACACAAACACAGGGAGAAGATACGGACCCCACAAAGAAGGAACCCCAGCCAAGAATAAAACCTGAGAACCTGCAGCTGTGAGGCAACAATGCTACTACTACACCATCAAATATCAAGCATTGCAACATTTACAAACCACAGATATTATGAGGAACAGATCAGATCAAATATGAGGCAAAAATCTGCAATTTTTTTACAAATGGTGGTGGGTAGGGAACTCAAGTCTTTAACACCTGCATACAGGGTACAGGGTTCAAGCCTGAGGTATTCCCTACCACACCACCATGAGCACCTGGGGCATTTTCACACACACACACCACCCCCCCCCCCTCCAGTTACAAGCACCAGCTAACACATACACAACTCCAGTTACAAGCACCAGCTAACACATACACAACTCCAGTTACAAGCACCAACTAACACATACACAACTCCAGTTACAAGCACCAGCTAACACATACACGACTCCAGTTACAAGCACCAGCTAACACATACACAACTCCAGTTACAAGCACCAGCTAACACATAAACAACTCCAGTTACAAGCACCAGCTAACACATACACAACTCCAGTTAAAAGCACCAACACATAAAGTAAAATACACTTACCTGTCTGTTCTCCATACCATATCCTGCCCGCGCAATACTCACAAAGACCCGCGAGATCCCAGTAAAGCTCCTTCCTGACGACGAGATCCCAAGCTCCCTCCCGAGGCTGTTGCTGTTGCAGTCCGGATGCGATATATCCTTCCAGCGTGTCTGTGCACTTTAAAAGTGCACAGACGTCTCCTTGCGTCCCTCTA
The DNA here is from genome assembly GCF_019279795.1 of Protopterus annectens. Classification (NCBI taxonomy): domain Eukaryota; kingdom Metazoa; phylum Chordata; order Ceratodontiformes; family Protopteridae; genus Protopterus; species Protopterus annectens. The sequence continues at coordinate 560,647,269 of NC_056726.1, read as the reverse complement.
TGGATCCTGCCGGACTGCCTTGAGCATGCGCATAGACCGACGGTAGTCGGGGCTACTGCGCATGTGCGAAGTTTTTTGTTTTCTTTTTTTTTTTGTTTTCTTTTTTAATTTGAGGGGGCTGCAGTCCAGCAACCCAATGCCACGAGCCGCCCCTGGTATATATACATATATATATATATATATATATATATATATATATATATATATATATGTATGTATATATATATATATATATATATATATATATATATATATATATATGTATGTGGACATTAGCACTATTGAATGTCTGTGCTGGATGATCTGTACGTGATCACCTCAGATGCATGTATATCTGCCATGGCTTAGTGGTAAAGCACATTGTATGTTGTGTGCAGGATCCCAGGTTCTAGTTGTGTAGAGACCGGTTATTTTGTTGCTGGGAAGAACAAGGGACATCGAACACAGTGATATTAAGGCACCTTAAACCGGTTGTGTGCGGATCTGAGTGACAGTAAGCAGTGGTTATTAATTTGGAGAATCAGTATGGGGCATATAACTATGCATTAGAAGACAATACTATGCAAATGAGGCTGACAATAGTGAAATCCATTTATCCCCAGGGTGTGATGCAGATCCCAAGAATGTAAGTGTATAGATAGCCTGGTGCAGGACTCGAATATAGGTGAAAGCATGGGGGGGGGTCAGGCATACTGTATGTACATTGGAGCCCTGTGACTCGGGATTGCTCCTGCCTTAGCATGCCTAAGCTAGGGGTGTGTCTATACCTGCCTGGTGAAATTGGGAGGGAAAACAGCTGTAGTGGAGTAGTCAAGGTGAATAGGCTGCACAAACAGGTGATAATTAGCACAATCAGCAGATTACATGGCCAGCCCGCCCCAGAACACTATGGTAAAGTGACCAAGCACCATACACACAGGTTTCTTCCACACTCTACACCACCGGTGTATACATGCGGGGACATTTCTCGACACAATCCAACCAAATGAGAAGGGCTGCAGTAGGCAACATAGACCAACATGTGCAGGAGGCTGAGGGTGGTGAGGATGTGAATGCTGCTGAACAACCCTTAGTGAGGTGACATAAGACTTTACAGACCCAGGGTAACCTACCAGGGGCTACATGAGCTGGAGATAATGGAGCGCTATGGGGTAGACAGAGACCTCCTACAGCAGCTTGTTGAGCTGTGCCGGCCACACCTGACACATCGAACAGGCTGAGGAAAACCCATCCCAGTGGATACCAAGGTATGTGCTGGCCTAGGTATACTAGCCACAGGTACCTCCCAAAGCACAACTGGAGATATCATGGGGACCTCACAGGCATCTTCATCCAGAGTATTGCACCAGTTCACAGACGCCATGTCACCACATGCCAGTGAACAGGTACATGTCCTCAACACACGTGATTTGTTGACCAGCAATATGCATCTCTTCCACCAAATGGCAGACTACCCTGGGGTACTGGGTGCTATAGCTGACATGCACGTACATGTCAAAGCACCACCCGGTGAGCGGGGTAGGGCCTACATTAACTGCAGTGTCATACCCTCCAACAGCTAGGCTGTATGCGATGGCCAGGGCATTAAACTGAATGTGTGTGCTGTCTTCCCTGGAAGCTATGACGATTCCAATATATGGCATCTGACGCAGCTGTACCACACCTTTGCCAATATGGACATCCCCTACAGTCACCTAGTGGGGGATGCTGGGTAACCACTGGAGTCGTGGCTGATGACACCCATCAGCAATGCACACACACCTGAACAACTACACCATAATGAGGCACACGCACAGGCAAGACATATAATTGAGCATGTGTTTCAGATGCTCAGGTCATGGTTCTGGTGTCTGGGCACATCTGGTGGAGCCTTGCAGTATTCACCAGCTACATGCACCCAAATTGTTATGGTATGTGCTATGCTACACAATCTGATCCTGTGGTAACAGTTGCAGCAGGAACAGCATGGGGCAGGGCCACACAGCCCCCCACCAATGCCAAGGCCTGTACAGGCACAGTGTGAATTGGAGGAGGAACTACCTGAGCTGGACCCAGTAGGCGAAAGGAGGCATGCACAGTATGACCTGCCCTTGGCAAAGAGGCAACACATGGCATATGCACTGACACAGTAGATACCCAGGGAATTTCACACTCTCTGACTCGCACAGACAGTACAAGGGATGCCAAACATGACACTACCTGTGCTCAGCCATGTATAGGAAGTGCACTGTGTGCATCCGACATAGGCAGCCCTCCAGCACCATCCTCAGGTCTGGAACACTCCCAAGGTAAGTCAATCAACCTACTAATTGGCAGTTGTATTAGAATGTGTATTTACCTGTAGCTATGGTATGGATGTGAGCATACGAGGGAATTTGTTGGCCGACTGTTAGGGCAGCAGACAGTACACATTCATAGTGGCACCATGACATCTGTAGCACATACCAGGGTCACAATAGTAGCCAGTAGTACACAGGGTGTCCTAACCCACTGCAGGTTATGGGCTGAACATCATGTGTGCCCATACAGCCCACACAAGTCTCATACAGCTGAACAGGTGTAGACCAATACAGACAAATGCTATACAATGGCCTCTGGATATGCCCAGTGGATGACCCCAACCCCCACAGACACACACACAGACTACAGAAGGCCAGGCAGTTGGATGTAGGTTGTGAAGGCTAGGACGTCTGAAACCATTATGCTGGTAATTAAAGCTAGGATCTGACGTACACTGGCATGCCTCCAACCAGCAATTTAGGTAGGTCCACACACTGAAATGGAGTACCTGGCATACCAGTACAGTAGTAGCAAATGTGTACAACTGTCAGCTGTGCCCCCCTTCCAGCGTACACATGTGAGAGTCATGTGCGCCACCCCCAGTGCTGTGTAGGACTGTGGATACAGTTGGATGTCCCCCCACGCTGTGCAGAAATGTAGCAACAGTCAATGCCACATGATGGTTAGCTACCCTGCAGACACAGCATGCCACCTGTTGGTGTACAACACAGGGGTCAGCACCACAGTACTGACTATCTGGATATGTGACACATGCGATCCAGTTGACCATACTGGGCATGCTCAAACACATGAAGGTATGACGGTAATGTCAGTCGACAACATGTGTAACAGTCATACTGGGCATGCTCACACACTGAAACACAGGATGGCCAGGTCTGCAAACACCAGTGGTCCGGACATATCTGCCAGTACATTGCTATACTGTTGGATGACTGTGCTGTATGGTATGTGTGTGGTACTGTCTATTGTCTGTATATATGCCATGGTGTATTGGTAATTCACATGAGCTTTGTGCGCAGGGTATTGCTACCAACACGTGCAAAGGATGGTTCTTTGTTTGCGGCCAGAACGATGCCTTTGGATACGGAGTGGGTAAGGCACATTCCAGCAGGTGGGAGCGGTTGTGCATGGGTTTGCACGGTGTTAAGCACTGCTGACCTCTGGTTACAGCTCCTTATACTTGTTTAGACTCCACATTTCTTTAACAGTGTAATACTCGCATACTGGTAGGCAAACACGCTTACACCTGCTTGCTCACTCACTTGGACGTGCACCGACATTGGTGCTTCCATTTGTCACTCACACTGGGTGGGCGTGATCCCTTGTGATGCCTATTACATCGGACTACATGATTACAGTATCGGGTATGGCTAACCATTAGGCGATGGCAGGCGTTCGACTGTATGGAATCGGCGGCCTGTCCAGTAACATAATCATATTATATGCGTGTTCCTCATACAATCTGCTCCCATCTGGCTGATACATGGGAACCGATACTCTGCAATGCTGACATGTAAATGTGTTTTGGGAAACGCATCTTTCTGCCGGGTCATGCTACCGCATACATAGTGTAGGTTTTCCACCTTTTAGATTGGCCGACATGAGACTCTAGGAGTAACACCTTTCCCACTTTGCATGGGAAAGTCCCTCATTAGGCATATGTGTAATGTGAGAATGCTCTAACCATAGCAAATATCCTGATTAGAGGACAATATTATATTCTACATGTCTGTAATAGTTGCATGTAATGGTTATTGTATACATGACACATCGATATGTTATGTGAAGTAGCATAAGCAACTTGACTGCTGCTAGACTAAGCTTTGATTTGTGCTAATATGTATATTTCTGTACTATGCATGGCTGTAGGTATGTTCTGACCTGGTACATCTGACATTTCTACAGAGCAGGTCCCACTTTGGCCATTTGGAAAGGTGGCAACCCTATAGGACCTATATGTAGAGCTGTCACATTTGGCAAGGCAACACATACCCACAGCCAGTAGTAAACTGACTACTTCACTGGTTTGCATACATTAAGGTTATTCTTGTAGCATTATAGTTGCTAATACTGTTTCCTATAACATGTAGCTGTTTCAGATAAAACAAAATCATTTCATGACACCACTACACACAATATATGAACTATTTTCCCGAAATCACAGGCCATGTGCTGTAACATTCATTCTGCAGGACACAACTGCCCAGAGTGGAGTGTCCCTCACAAAGGCGAACAGGTGGTAATCCCAAACTATTATGCTATCATCTACCTAAAGTGGTCGGCGGAATATGCGCTTTCCGTCACTAGCAGACCTCACATACGAATGGGGGAGTATGAACACTGCATCAGGGACACTGCATAACACCCTGAGGGACACATTTAGATGATTGGCTCTATTAACTTGACACATTGACAGTCACTGGGCATATGTATTCATTCACATTTGTCGAGGTACATGTTGTTCATGACTCATACATGTTTTCATTAGTCATTACGTGTATTCCGACACCTGTCCACCTAATATCACTAGTTTTGGAAGTGTTTAGTTAGGACTGTGTTACATTCTGATTCGTAATCATGGACGTCCATGAGAATCGGGTACAAGGCACTGATATAGTCCCTATGTGTTCGCCCAATGGTTTACGGACTATCCAGTAGATATGCTCTTCAGGTTTGGGAGGTATAGGTGTCTGCTATGCCCACATAGGAATATTAATTACTTCCACTGGGTGGGCCTACTACATCTCTGCCAACCAACACCTGCACACTTAGGCCCATTATTGCATACCCATGATTCACCTACCTGACATCCCTCTACAGCACTCATGACAATACTGTGAGTGCAACTGGGGTATGAACACACCCCTACACACTGCCCACTCTCCCCCTCTCGGGACACATGTCATACGTTTTGTCAACCCATGTGTTATTACACTTTCACAACCTACTGTTCCGTGTACAGCTGCATCCTGCTCACATCGATAACCACAGGTTCATATGTAAAGTGAATTTTTGGTGTCCCGCAAGACACCCCATTATCCATGTTTAAAGTGTAGACCTTGCAGATCTCTCCCACTGATGCTTTCCTGCTGGTGGTTTGGAAAGCAGCAGTGTATTTATCTTTATTGCCTGTCTGTATGTCTGACCGGCCTAGCTGGGTGGTGTGGGAGGTAAACGTTTGTTTATTAGACCTCCCAGTAACATATGCCCGGTCTGAACATATGTTACCCATAATTGCTGTAAAGTAACCTAGTTATGTACATGTGTATATCTACAATGACATATATATGTTTTTTTGTGTGTATATGTGTATACATCAATAAATGTTGTATATGTGTATATATATATATATATATATATATATATATATATATATATATATATATATATATATATATATATATTTGTATATGTGTGTGTGTGTGTGTGTGTGTGTGTATATATATATATATATATATATATATAGATATATATATATATATATATATATATATATATATATATATATATATATATATATATATACATATATATATATATATATATATATATATATATATGGTTCCCTATCAGAAGCCTGAAACACTACAAGCCTGAAAATCAAAATCCTGAAAGCAAAAGCCTGAAAACTCAAAATCCTGAAAACCCAAAATCCTGAAACTCAAAATCCTGAAAACACAAAATAGACATAATGACGTCATTGTGGCTTTGCTATTGTTAGCCCTGTGGTGTTAGGTCATGCGTTGGGTTCAGGTAAGTGTGCGGTTGGATTTATGTTAGGGTTAGGGGCGGTTTAAGTGAGTTAGGGTTAGGGCGCAGGTTAGGCATGTATGCAATAGTGACAAAAATTAGGGTTAGGGGTGGTTTAAGTGAGTTAGGGTTAGGGCGCGGGTCAGGTGAGTGTGCGATAGTGACGGACCTTAGGGTTAGGGTTAGGGTCAAGGTCAGTCGGTAGATATTAGTGTCTTTGTATTGGCATATTAGCATTATTTGTGTTTTCAGGATTTTGAGTTTCAGGATTTTGGGTTTTCAGGATTTTGAGTTTTCAGGCTTATAGTGTTTCAGGCTTCTGATAGGGAACTATATATATATATATATATATATATATATATATATATATATATACATATCTGTGTGTCCTTTGTCCATTTCCTGGACAAACACACTTACACATGCGTATTGTGTTTTATCTCTGCTTCAACAGCATACTATTGCCTTAGTCATTATGACACCGACACTTCACTCCGGTTAACTTGTAATCTGTATATAGCACGTTACACAGCGGACAGATGTCGCACTTTGTTCATGTATGGAGTACCGCTGATAAGTGTGATGTGATACAGTGTTATTTGACTTACTCCTTGTCTGCACAGCCTATTATTCCTGCTACTGTATCTGTTTCTGTGCACATTCATATTATTTATGTCAATAAATGGAGTGCATGTGTTACAGAAAATGTACGTCAGCATATTAATGTCTGCATGTTGTTGTGTCTTTCGGCTTTTCCTGGTTAGGGGTCGCCACAGCGGAACTCCGGTCTGCTAATGATTGGCAGATAGATTTTTACGTGCTGAGTTGCCAGCCCTAATGCACAACCTTCAATGAAGATACGCCCATTCACGCATGTCTCCACGCAGAAGATGCTCTAGCTGAGAATCGCACCTATGTACTAGCTGACCTACACGGGCCTCTCCATTGAAACCGGCGCAACCACCCCTGGCACTCCTGTTTCCATAATCGCATAGCCATAGTTTCTCCAGCCCACCCATATTGAGTTTCCATGTGTAACAGCCATTATCCACCTGATATCGCAGCCATGTCACACCTTTACACATTGCCCTCTCCATAGTGTTAGGGGCCCTACACACATTTTGTACCACCTTGTGTATTCACAGGGTCTCCCGCCATTTATATTTGCACATACGTGCCTTTCCTCATGTTATGGATTGCGAACATTTGCGGGTTACAAGTGTAGGTGGTCACAACATGAACTACATTCCATCTGTGTGTAATGTTGACGTAGCAGTTCAACGATATTATGGCCACTGGTATAACCCTACCTCTGGTGTGAATAGCGGTGCTCTACTCACTCTTGTGCAACTTTATCTGACATACGCTGCAAGCACTATATAATACCTTAGTTGCTCTAGATTCCCTTCACAACCCTTGTGTATGCTTTCTTCTTTCGGCATTCATTATATATATATATATATATATATATATATATATATATATATATATATTTTTTTTTTTTTCATATATTTCTTTATTTTATGTCTGTGGATATATATCTATACACACATATCTATCTATCTATATATATATATATATATATATATATATATATATATATGTATATATATATATATATATATATATATATTACATCTGTACAAAACAACATACATTTGCTATACTGGGAGCTGCTTACACCCGCGCAGGTGCACTTGCATATCCTTATTGTGAGTTACATATGTTTACTGCCACTTCTTTGTGCTTACGTGTGCCTTATTCATTATGACAGTACCACTTTCATTGATGGAATCTGGTTAACAGCCCCATGCAAAACACACGTTCACCTTTACCTGTTTAAATGTTGGCTTTACAGCACAGAGGCATTCATTACACAAGAAAATGATATGTGCTATAGTCGTATTTGAACCGGGAATGTATTTACGTTAGGCGGATCCTCTAGCCACTACACTATTGGTGTTCTGCTTCATTTATATGTATACCCATGGTTCATAGCTACCCTAACATACGCCTCACTGCTTCACTTACACAGCAGGCATCCATTCTCCTGCTGGGAAAACTGCAGTACTACACATGCGACATTCCCTATTCCCTGCTGCTCTGGACCCGTGCTGCATGTTTACTCACTCCAAGGATATTCAGAACTCCAAAGCTTATAGTCCTGGCACATAGGTGTGTTTGATTGTCAGGGGGTTCATGTGGTGATCCGGGTTTAGGCTTGTCTGACTGGTGACTGGAACTGCCCTGTATCTGATCAAATGTTAGATGTAGCACATGGACAGAATTGGTGCCAATTTTAACATTCTACCTGTGTTTACAGACGCAGGGGTTTGGGCACCTCTGACCAGATTATTATGTTGGCACTACATAATATAGGGTGGGGGGTAGTTCCACTACATAATACAGGGTGGGGGGTGTTTCCACTGGTGTTTCCCTTCACATTTGACTATTTCGTTCATTCATATATACGATGAATATTATTCTGGACATCACTTATGACTTCACTACAGGTATGCAATAGTACTGTCAACAAATGTAACAGTTGGTTGGTGTACATATGTGTACGGACCTCTGTAATACTCAGCGACTAATTTCAACAGTGACAGGGACAAGGCAATGAGAAATCAGGGACAATCACGGACTATTCTACAATATTAGTACTATTAACTTGAAACGTGTTGACAGATTCAGAGCCATATGTATTAATACTTATTTTCTGCAGTTAAAAGCATCTATTACTCTTAATTATTGTCATTAGTCATTCAAGTGTCATTCAACACCTTTCCTCCAAAGGTCACTGGTTTTGACTGATTTAAGAGGCTGGCCAGTTATTGTGCGAATGCTCTGACCATTGGTAGGGTTGCCGCATTTTCATATGTACAGGATGGGATATATTCTGGACACACCAGATTGTTTAGGCCAACACATACCCATGGTCAGTACAGGGTTCAGAGCATTCATTATTTTCCTAGATGAGAGCCTATTCCTGTAGCACTTATGTTGCTTATTCTGTTTCTTGTACGATTTACGTATTTTACATCCAGAAATAGTACATAGTTATTTCCTACAATCACAGGACATTTGCCATTGTATCATTCTTGGTCAGGACACACCTACCCAAACAGTGACTGTCCCTCACAAAGTGTGTCAGGAGGTACCCTGCTTACGTCAGCGCCTTAATCACCCTATTTCCAAGTGCCACTATGCGACTGTGTACAATATATTCTCTCGATAATTCATGTGGGGAGACGTGCATCACGGGCAGGTGTTTGATCCTAGGTAGTAGGTTCTGCATGACCGTCTAGAGGCTGAACAATCTCGTGAACCACTACTGCACATACAACTTGGGTCCAGATGTCTACAGGACTGGACATCGTGTTGTGATACCAAGTCTGATGTTTACACAGGATACTTATCCCATGAGGGATATCCAAAAATTGAACAAGCCAATAACCGTCCATTCTTTTGGATTTATGAAAATGTGTTAGGGTTTTACATGCAAGGGATACATAGTTTGCAATCCTGACACTACCTAGGGTGACACTGCCTACTACATATGAGTAGTGATCACTATGTGTAGATATGGCTGCACCAAGATAGTAGCCTGAGTATGGCTGGATTTGGTGGACGTTCAGGAATGGGGGTTGGTTGTGTGCTGTAGAGGGGATGATGGGTATTCAATTATGCATCCAGGTGTGTTGCCTTTGGATGGCCCAGTTCTGTCCAGACCATTCTGTGGTTATGTGCCAGTGACATTTCTGTACATGTGTATCGCACATTTTAATATTCATATGTTTGTGTGATTGTGTTCTACAGTATGGCCTGTCAGGTTGTATTGCGGATGTGTATGCTTGTTCTTTGTGTTTCTTTCTGATTCACCCGCTGCTCCCTCGTACACCTCCAGTTCACCTATTGTGCATCCAACACAGTCTCGCCTTTGTGGATTATAACATTACCCATCCCCCCCCCACACATATTCCAGACACTCCATCCATCCCTTCTTTGGTTGATGGCCCATGGCACAGTCAAGGGAACACATTGCATACACTACATATGTCAGGTGCCTGTATGGTTGTGAGGACTACCCTGGCATTTTTCACCTTCCACATGCTGTACATCACGCACATAGGTACACGCAAATACTTATCTTTCATGACATGGTAGGTACACCCGGGTAATACCCATTCAACTTTGACACATCCTGACAAGAACGGCTTGGACCGCATATGGGCGGATTTTGGCCGAATGCTCTGACCATTGGTAGGGTTGCCACCTTTTCATATGGCCAGGATGGGATATATTCCGGACACAAATCAGATTCTACAGGACAACACATACCCACGGTCAGTACTACAGATAATGCTTTTGTTTTATGCCTACATGTTAGCTTATTGTTGTAGCAGTTTATATGCTCCTTCTGTTTCATTTACTTGCTTATTCTATTTCTTGTAACATGTGGTATGTTACATACGGAAATAACTATTGTATGTGACTATTACATGCGATGTGGGACATAATTATGTCATACGGTCGCAGGATATTTTACATTTATAATGGTTTTGGTATGGACACAACTGCCCAGCTGTGTACTATCCCTCAAAATGTAGGACAGGTGGTAACCCTGACCATTGGGCTAGATGTAGCTATTGGCAGCGCGCTAACATGATGCGTTTCACTTCCACTTGGTATAACTATCTACACTGCATTAGAATACGGGCACACGGTTTTAAATGTCATTTGTTCGAGGGATGGAGACTCGATATTCGCTAACGTGCATTTGTGTTTGCTTCTTAATTTTGTGTTAGCAAAAACTGTCTTGCATGCTTCGCATACATTTTAGTATCCATGGACACTGACAGGTGTGATTACTATTGCAGGCAGATTGTAATATTCAGCATTTTAGGTTGCATGTCAACAGACAACATTTCCACGCCTCCGTGCGGCACTTCGACATGCCCCATGCACTCAAGCTCGTTTCCTATGCACGTGGCTGTGGCGGCAGTGCGCCTTCATTAATATGCATATGGCGCTACTGCGCCATCTACACGCTGCATGGTCGGCGCAAGCCTAACGCCGGCCTTGCGCCAAGCTTCATGAATCCCGGGGACTAAGATTCATATTTTTGTTTGCATTTTTTGCATATTACAATGAATTCCACAAATATATGTACTATACTATTTATTTTTTCCATGGTGTTTTACAATGGACTTCACAATATACTGCAGATATGCATTGTACACTAAGGATATTATGAATGTTCCTTTGTGTTCTGTCATTCCTTTCTCGTATATTGTGAATGAGTATGCATGCTTTTGAGTACATGTCGAACACATGTCTTACTAATGACACCATACCCACTTATGGACATGTTTTGTTCATCATGCATTTTCAGGTTAGGTATGACTTTGTCCTGACATGACTCCTTACTCATTCTAGTTGCATTATACTGAGATGGTATTTTCATTTTGAGATGAATTTGCTTATTACCTGAATTTTCTTGTGCTGAACTCAGTGCACTCCACCAACTTCTGCATTTTTTTAATCAGCCTAATGTCTCCATATTATCTTACTGTATTAAATTATTTAGAATAGTAACTTCCCAAATACTAAAAAATACATAGCCTACAAAATCTATTAACATTTCTTAAAATGCATTGTCTGCATCCAGACAACTGTGTAACTTACATTTTCTAGCTATGATCACTTATTATCTAGTTACCAGATCAAGCATGTTATTGAAGTCCATCGACTATACAACTAAGCAAAAATATTGGGTCCCTCTTTGCACATACATACACTATAACATAATTGTATCATATTAATGTAATCCAGATGCAATTTCCTTTCTGGAAAGAGAAAAAAATACCAGACTTAAAAGTCCATAGTTTGGAGTTTGTTCATACTGATACCTACAATCTGACAGTATGAAAGTTGTTGTACAAAGCTCTAACCTCAAGCAAGGTTATCTTTAAGTCTTATGTACTTGTTAGAAATATACAGTTCAACACTATTTTTTTCACCCTAGATATCAGAGTGCTACTTTATAGGACATATTAATATGATGTGTGGTTTGGAATGCTACCATCAGTGATGTATTATAAAACATTCTTTAGCATAATTCACTATGTATAGTTCACAACAATAAAACTAGTTTCATACTTTTCCACGATAGTGGATTCCTCCATATGTGTATAAAATTCTACTACCTTCAAAAGCAGTATGAAATTCTTTAAAACAAAACGTATTTCAGTTGCTATTTTAATGTTTGCTCTAACTTAGCAAATGACCATTTTACAGATTTATCCAAAAAAAAAAACAGATAAAAAAATCATACCTAAATGTTTACCAGTGTTTTCATGCATGTCAAATGTTGCATTACAAGCAACTGGATTAATAATTTAAGAAATATGAACTAGGAAGGCTTTGTAAATACAGAATAAAAATGTATTACAAACTGCAAATTACTTCCAAAATTTAGAAACAAATCCATACATTTTATAAAATGGTTGGCAACAGTTTAACAGATATTAAGATAAATTCTCCAGAAAATAAAATTTGACTCATGCTTGTATACTATAAGCTGTCTTTTCTCTCAAATACATTTATAATAATAAGTGTAAAGTTGACTTTTTATAGATAAATTGTTGGAAAACTGAAAGAAATTTTGAAAATTATTAGTTACTGTATTAGAAAGGCTTCTGTACGCAACAATGTCTGTCATACATGCTCTGTTGTAAATGTGTGCATATGTTGAATTCTGTTATTCTGATGCTTCATAAAAAAATGAAAACTTTTGTATTTGCTTTCAAATGATATAATATACAAATCTGCACATTTTCAATAAAAAGACATTTGACCAAATCATGACTGTAGAACCAAATGTCCTGAAAGAGGACTACTTAAGGAAACCAGAGGACATTTCCACAAAGATAATACTAAAAAACTGCAGAAAGAACAATGGCCTCCTAGATGATAGTGGTACTAAAAAGACCGACCAGGCAGATGAAGTAAAGTGAGAAGTAATTATAGTATTATAGTGTTGGTTGATAGGATTGTGCAATGTGCATGTTTGTGACTTCATAAAGTTTAGGTACTAGTGAGGGAATCTAGATCTCCATGACAAATATGAAGTATATCATTGTTAGAATAATACTTTAGAGTCAGGGTCTTTTTAAAGAAAAATTGGGGAGGCTTCCAGTCATGAGCTACATGGGTCAGCAGCACTAACTTTTGTTCAGGTCAGTCACTATGGCTTTACATTTATGTCTTTCATTAAATTTCATTTAAGAATATTTTCTATTTGTAAAATATTGTCTGAGTCATTCAATCAACTGAGCGCTTAATGCAATTTCTTTACTTTAGTGTTTAACTAACAACAATTTTGAATTTGCTAGACACCAAAACTCTATGGTCTCATCATGTGTACTGGATATTAGGGAAGATGTTTTCTTAGCAGGAATTATGATTTTTACTCTATAATAGGAAATAAAAAATATTTCAGCATATTTAAGTTCCAATTCATCACAATTCACCCAAGAAAACAACTAATCTCCCTAATAAATATTTGAATAACATGGACATATCCTCCATTATGACTGTCATTAACATGTTTGTTCCAGCAGCTATCTATAATGCAACTATCAAATGTGACAAAGTGGGAAGAAATAACTTTTCTGCAAGCAAAGAGGATTTCTGAATTTGAGTCAGTTGCTAATGAAAATAAAAGTATACTTAAGGAGATGAAAATTCATTTGGACTTCTTGATGATAAAAGCAGACTGATAATTTAATTAAATGACGTGAAGAATTAGCAACACTGAACTGACTTATGAATATCAAAATATGGAATCCTTGAGTATACTAAAGATCATGTCAGCTTTGGATATATAAAACACTCAACTTAAAAGAGGGAGTTTCCCTTCCTATACAGAGATAACATCATTCCCTTTAACTTAAGTCAAGTTATTCTTAGCAATCAGCATTAACTGTTTTGTGCCTTTAGAAGATAACTGCAACTGAAACAGCAGGGAAAGTATATATTTCTTTTATTTGGTGCTGCCTGCCAACTATCAGCTCCCCCTACAATATATTAAGCCTGTTTCTTCCGTAGTGGGCAAGAGCTGTCTCTAGCTCATGTGCTCCTGCAAGGAATAAGCTAAGCATGAGACCATTGTCCAGGTATCCATCAGGGCTTTTTTGCTATGCCCAACCCATATTCCTATGTTTTGTTTATGTCCATAGTGTCCAATAAGATGATGCATTTGGCTTTCACTGCACCTCCATGTTTGACTCAAAGCCCTAACCCTTTGCAAACTGTATGACTGAATGACCCCATGATTCCAGTCTCCAGTGGCTCTACCATGGAGGTTTACCTGGCAAGTGCCTTACCTCAGCTCCATACACCACCCACCCCCACCGATGGGCAGGCTGACACAGACCTCTCAGTTCTAATCTCTGTCCAGCTCCTCTAACATCCAAACCATTAATAAAACTCAGGCCATCTGAGTCATAGCTACGGATATCTCTTAATGTCACACAGTCATGTAAGGGCTGCATGTTTAATACTGATTTGGGGTATAACAGTGATGTTCTGCCAAGACTACTCTTCTAACTTAATTTACCTTTCTCTAACAAAAGCTCTTATCTTCTAGGTAATTAAAGCAACTTTGAGATATCCAGCTAAATTATTATTCATCACCTGCAAGAACACTACCTGGATTTTATAAACTAGAGAAACTATATGACTGTGTTTTCACAAATAATGTTTTGCTGAATCTATTGAAACAATAGAATGACTTACTCAGAAGCCCAACCACCAGTACCAGCAACTCATACAGGTAATAACTGAAGTTATGTAAAGGGAGACATTAATAACACAGTGAAGTTTCTTCCCTGTCAGTTATTGTAGGAACTGTGGTGACTGGCTTCCTTGCAGAAATGTCTACCCATGGCCTATAATAGTTGAAAATAGCTTAAATCATGTAATGGAAATAATTAATAACCTAGAAATACTGTGATAAGTCCTTCTTTACTGCAGCAACTGGCTTGTCTTCTTAAATGCACCCCCATAGCAAGAAGTAATTAAAATTGAGCCCAGTGTAGCCTGCCCCATAGTGCAGAGAGATGAAGCCCTGACTGTGAATGGGCGACTTGTATTTGATTAGCTGGGTCAGGGCAGATGGGACTGAAGAGCTGCTGCCAGCTCACCCATCCTTGGGGAAGGTAAGCAGCTCTTTCTAACCACTTTGATGATACCCCCCAAGGAAAATCTGGATATTGCAACCACTAAAAATGAGCATTACAGGCACACATTGCAAGTATGGTGCAGGAGCAGATGTCAGGGAAGTTATGGGCAGTAGTACACATGCATCCCCTGAAGGCAAAACAACCATAGTAGAGCTCAGTGGAGTTGCCACAGGAGGGATAAAACTCCAGGATGTGGGATGCTCCACTTGACCACCTATGTGGCCTACTCCCTACTGTCTGACTCTTGGCTCTAACTGAGGGCCACTACCAGTGAGCCCAACCTGAGAAGTGTATGTGCAGAAAGGGCTCTCAATCCATGGAAGTAGATGGGCCTATTATTCCAAATGAAGGACCAGGGTAAGCCCTCAGAGCAGGGAATAAGTGGGTCATAGGCTTCTCACCCAATTTGGAGATGAGCCAGGGAACTTTGTGAGTGGTAGGGACTGGTGAACCATCTCTCCAGTTCAGGATCCCTCTCTCTTAAGGAGAAATGACTGAGTCATTTGTGAGCAAGTAGAAGATTCATTGTGTCAATCAAATGGACAGGTGAAAAAAAAAAAAAAACTGAGACCATTGTTTCCACTATGCCACCAGATTCATACTGTTAACTGTAGTATACACATAGCCGGCCTTAGGCATAGGCCAACTAGGCGGCCGCCTAGGGTGCCGCTGTAGCAGGAGTGCTTTTCCAGTAAACTGGATGGTGTGTAAATAGACCATGAAGGGTACACCAGGTGGTGTGTGGGGCGCTCTGGGGCTCTTTTGCCTAGGGCACCACTCAACCTATGGCCGACCCTGAATATACATATACCTAAAGTGTGCCTTTGACTAGTAAAACTTGTACCTGCTGTTTGAATCATTGGGATCATTCTAAGACACACACTGTTCATTTCCAGATTTGCACCTTTTTACTTAATTATTATTATTATTATTAGTAGTAGTAGTATTATGTTAACCCATGTAGCTGCAGTTTCCTGTGTGTAATTTGCTATGTTAGATCTCCCTCTACTGGTGTTCTGATGCATAAAGATAAAAACAATTATAATTGATTAATCTATTGAAATCATAACTACATTACCTTATTATCTGCAGCTGTGACCATCTATCAGTCCTTTGACATTTTATATTTTATTGCTAAGTATTTTTGTATCATGAAGCAGTGTGAGTCTCTGACAGATAGCTTTTGCCTGTGTTTTGCAGACAGAAACTATGCCTTAGCTAATGGTCTCAGTTGTCATTCTTACCCAATCTCTTTACCCCACCCTTAAATATTTAACCACAATCACAAGATAAGCTCATGTAATTCCCTATCTTATATTTTCATTGACACTAAGATAAACGTATAACTAAATACCAGCCCAGCAATTAACAAACTTTTCAGAAACCCATGGCTGCAACTAATATAGCAATTGTAACTGAATACACATGCTTACTCTCTAGCATATCCTCATATAAGAAAAAAAAAAGTAAAAACATGAACAGTGCTTATAACGAGTCATGAGTATAGTTTCTCCACAAAACTCATTTAAATAACACAAAGAATCTTAAAAAAAAGATAAGAAAATAGCAGCTGCACTCTATTCTTCCCATTACCTGCAATCTTATTAATAGAAATTACCATAGCTTTTCATAAATGTACTACATACGAACCAAAAACTACCTTCTCATGTTACTACCATCATACACACACATTTCACTACTTAACAACCCTTATTTCCCTACCAAAACTACTAGAGTACAGAAATGAACAATAAAGTTATTGATTTTTAAGTTATACAACAAACTCCTCTATAACTAATCAGCATAATATTCTTGTCATATTAGGTGACATACATCAGAAACCAGGACCACTGCTAGACAATAACTGCCTCACCAAACCATTCTGATTTTACCAAGGTTCACTAAAACACAACCATTTTAACATAATTAGTCCCTCCAATAAGCTAGATGCATGATTATTTATCACTATAAACCCATGTGTGCTAGCTGCAACTGAAATCTGGTTCAAGCTTACTTGACTGAGAAGTAATATAGTCTGGATACTAAGGGCTGGATTCCAAAAGCTAGTTGCAGACAGCACAGCATGTCAAAGGAAGACTTCAGTGCATGCTATGGACATGATTTCAGAAGACATGCTGTCAGCAGTACGAGTACTTATTTTATATAGTGTAGAATAATTGCAGATTCCACACACGCCCGTTGGAGTCCAAAACACATCATGCATACCCAACACAACTGAAATGCAACAATGTGCAATGCCAACTCTGTTTCTGAAATCCTTGCTAAATGCCAAACTGCAATGCAAGGAAAGCAATCTGTTCTCATGAAATCCTACAGAATCCATAACAATGCTGACAAAAAAAAAATGCAACCTGCAGTGAATGAACTGCAACAGGCTGTGGTACTGCAAGCTATGGAGGAAGATCTGGCTGTGCATCCTAGAAGGACGTCAGTTAGACAGAGACCCAGGCTACAACTAAGCCAACTCTCATATCAAAACATCAATGGCAGGCACTGCTTAGAGAGACAGCTGGTGCAGGCTGTGAGCTACATGAGCACCTTGCACAAGTCTGTGCATATATTGCGAGGCAACCCCATATCTCTCGAAACTAAAATCTGTCTGAATCTAGGTGTACTGGCATCCAGGACATTTGAACAACATATGGGAGATGTTGTTGGAGTGTCAGAGACAGCTGACAGTTGTATCCTTGGACAATTCCTGACAGCAATGTGCACCAAGGTAATGAACACATACACTTTTCATCTATACCCATGGAGCATAGGAGAACTGTCATGCACCATTTCTATACCATTGCAAACTTGTCCCATATTCTTAGTGCTATACACTGTGCTCACATCCTTATTAAGACCCCCATGCACCCAGAAGCAAAACAATACATTAATAGAAAGGGGTAGCCATTCCTGAACTGCCAGGTGATGTGCACAGCAGATGGCAGCATAACAAACATCATGGTGACACAACCGAAGAGAGCCCATGATGCTGCCATCTGGAGGGAAATTGGTCTGAGGGTTGCATTCCAGCAAGGTGAAATACCTGCTATTAGGTAATTACAGGAACACAGCTAGGATGTACATCCCTGCCAACTTTATTCATGATGATAACATATATGTTTTCCCTCCCCACAACAGGTGACTGTAGTTATCCACTCCAGCAGTGGCTAATGACCCCATACAAAGAACCTTCCAACCCTGTAGATGTCTGCAACAGAGTGAACACCATGACTAAAAATACCACAGAATGTGTCTTTGGTCTTTTGAAAGACAGGTTCAGATGTCTAGACATATCCAGGGGTGCACTGGAATACACACCTGAAAAGACAGTACAGATGATTATTGTGTGTGACATGCCATACAATCTGCTAACAACAACACATGGTGATCTTCCTGCTGCAGGTATGGGTGAACTACCGCCAAGAACACCAGATGTCTAAAGAAGACATTTTGCAATTATCAGAGGAAGAGCAGGAGAACACAGAGAGCAGAAGAAGCAGGTGTGAGCACAGAGGGTATGACCCCAAGTCCAGGCCCAAGTAACACAGCAGTTTCTAACAGACACCTTTGACTCATAACAAGCCACATGTACAGAAATACACACATTAAATACTGATGTTCATGTGTTGCTCCACCACAGCAGCGCATATTGCATCTAATGGAAATTAACCAGTAGATGTACACACTGAGCGTCAGACGTAACAATATAATTCTTATATATAACAGTATGAACATATATAAATCATAAAAGGGACCATCAGCACAAGCCACAAGTGACATGTTATACATACAGACACATACTGTTGTATGTGTGTATGGCAAACAACAATGAACTTACTTCTGTGAACCCTATACTTACCTCTCCACAATCAAATAATGCTAACAGGAAACCAAGTAAGGACATACTGCTGAACTGCTGTCAATATTATAAGCAGTACATATATCAATGTAAGGTATAGCTAAAGTATCATGTATTAAGTGGAGTCACCTATGGTTAGTAAAAATTACATTGTCAGTGGTATGCACAACAATCATCATCACTGTCAGTTGAGACTGACACTACAGGACAGAGTGGCTCAACTTTCAGTGTTACTTTAACATAGTTTAGGGTGTCAGTGCTGAGAGCTCTTGCACAATTCTGGCTGCCCCTACCACATATGAAAATACTTGGCCCAGGTTGCTCCACAGAGGAGACTGATGGTGTAACACTATTATGTGGAGACACAGTGTGGGAAGGAGCATGGGTGTGGGTTGACTGCCTGATCATGACTGCTGGGCCCACACTGGATTGGTCAATATCAAATATGTGTGCACATTGTAGAATATAGACATCAATACTTGATGGGCAAGGTTTGGTCTACTGAGAAGGGGCCTTCCTCTCCCGTGTGACACTTGGCTCAGCACAGTCAGGGCATGCAGAACTCTGCTCATACTGCAGTACTGCTGTAATACTGCCATAACCAGGGATTCAGCAGACAGTGCCACAGATAACATGCTTTCATTCTGAATAGCCAATGCTACCATGATCTCACAGTGTCTGTGCTCCTGTCCTTCATGCAGCACACACAGCAGGTGTGCAATGTGATCTGGAGCATAGACAAGTGCATGAATGTCAGATCCATGATATCACTGGGAATGTTCATTTGCCTGTAGGAGTAGGCATACACCCTCAGATATGTGCCCATGCACACAGTTACGCACCAACACCTACATCTACTACACTGGGCAGTATCGCTCTGTTGTGGGGAAATGTTAATATCACAGCAGATTCAACATGGGACTGTGGTCCACAGGCCTCATCCCGTCCACCAGCTGATGTCCACACATTGTCAGAATGGCTGGGCATGTTTTCTTCCACATCCAAGGCTACAGCCTTATCCACATGACTGTCACCATCTGAGCTTGACTGTATTACAAAATCTGTGTCCTGTGTGCCAGGGACCATGCTACTCACATCATATGCTGGATATCATTATTGATGTATGACACACACACACACACACACACACACACACACACACACACACACACACACACACACACACACACACTATATATATATATATATATATATATATATATATATATATATATATATATATATATAGATATATATAGATATATATATATACATAAATATAGATATATATATATATATATATATATATATATATATATATATATATATATATATATATATATATATATATATATGGTTCCCCTTTATAATATCTAAATAATGAAATCTCGAATTTCAGTTCCCCGAGACCATAAAGACGAAACTTCAAAATAGTGAAAGTGCATAAGCACAAATCCGAATATCTCAAATCCGCACTGATGCATTTATGCTACGTTACGTGAAGTGTTTGGCTGGTATGGTGTCTGGAATTGAAGGTGAGTGAGTGTATGTGAGTGTTTTTGTAAGTTGTACATGTGGGATAAGGGTAGGGAGGAGGAAGTATGAGTGTGAGTGTTGGTGTTTGTGTGTGTGTGTGTGTGTGTGTGTGTGTGTGTGTGTGTGTGTGTGTGTGTGTGTGTGTGTGTGGGACTGTAGAATGTCTGGGTGTGAGTTTGTTTGTTTTTTTCTGTTTGTGCGATCACGGAGTTGGCATATATAATTAGGGGGGTACAGGGGGGCTTGGCCCCTTGCTTACATGTAGTGTAGGGTTGTATAGTTTGTGTGGTGTGGGTAGAATGGTGTGTGTGTTGTGTAGTGTATAGTGTATGTATGTTTGTGATTGTGTGTTTCGTGCTTTTGGGTTTCGGGATTGTGAGTCGTTCGCCTTTATAGTTTCGAGATACAGAAACTCAAGATTTTAGTATTTCAAAATTATAAAGGGTAACTATATATATATATATATATATACATATAAAACTACAATGTTACAGATAATGATCAGGAGGTCTGGTCTGGGTATGACCCATGAAACTTATATAATAGGGAGATGGCAATTATGTTACATATGCAACATATATAACACATTTGAGGAATACAAACATAACACACCTGACATGCCCTCATTAGAATCTCACACTGGAGGTAAGGGATGAAATGCAACTGTTGTAGGGAAAGAAAAGCATAAACACAGCATTATTAATCACATACTTGCCAGCATGTACCATCCAATAGGGGTAAAATGCACAGTAGGTAGGTAATGCATGCACATACCAGTTGGTTGTGGTTGAGATACAGATAGTGCCTGTCCTATGCAGGGTTAGAAAGACACAGTATTAATAGAGAACAACAACAAGAGAAATAGCAATGAAATGTAGGAACGACAGGAAACAGCATACCAGTTACACCCTCTCAATATGGCAAGTGTGCCTGTTGTAATGCAGATCCTGCAGGGGGGGAAATACAGACAAAGCAAACCTAATCATGTATGCAAGCACAGGCATAAGCACATGATGACATATAGGTGTAACAGGATATGGTGATATTAACGCAACATATGGTGCCCTTGTTGGCCAGATGTCCTTGTGCAGAAAAACAGTGACATTAATTTCATACAACACAGTTATGCTACACAGTGTTGCAGTCTATGAATATGATGGGAAACCATTCCTGGTCTGTCCATAGGTACACCAGCATGGCTTATGTTCACGGAAGATGTACCTGTAGGCTACAATGAAAATATACACTATTTGCATGACAAAAGGAAGAGGCAATAACCGGTAATGGACACAGTAACAGTATATGGAGACAGACCTGTCATGTCCTGCTGCTGTGCAGAAGTGGATGGACCTGTGCAAATAAATGCAGACAACATTAAACATACTGGCTGTACTGTTATGTATGTACTGAAGTTCTATGGCAACCTGTCATTTCACTTAAGTTGGTTGTCATCACCCTGTATAGACCCATGTGCACGAAGCAATTCTGCTGCTGCAACACAAAAATAAAAATACATGAATATGCATGCAACAACAATCTGTACTGAGGAACGTTATATATGACAATGCTATGCAAAGTAATACATGAATGTGCAGCCTGAAACATCTGCTTCTATCCCACTCCCGGGTATGCAGCGCTCCCCGGGTTCCTATCACGTAGTTGAACTTTTACAAGTTTGAACCTCATATGGTCGAGACCATAAGTTCGAATTTGTAAAAGTTCGAATGTTGAATGGAAATCTCCATAAGCGGAGGTTTCCATTTTGTACAATGGGGTGCGACCTCGGAGTTGGTATATTTAAGTAGCAGGGGTTGTAGGGGTGCAGCCCCTTCACATGGGGGGTGCAGGGGCACTTGCCCCCTGCTTAAAACAGTTTTTTTTTTGTTTTCCGTTGTTTTTTTTTTTTATCCATAGTCGACATTTTGTAACTTCGAACATAATGGTTCGAACATTACGTGTTCGAAGTTATAAGACTTCAACTATGTGATATAGACCTGTGCTCCCCACTTGCTGCAGACAGTGATGAGAGAAACTGTGTGATTTTCATCTGAGGGTGTCGATGGTGGGCCACCACATGTGGTATCCCTTGACCTCTCATACTTCTGTACCCACTTGGCTGAATGAAGGATAATATCAGAGCACCATCTGGGCTAGACCTTCCAGGATCTATTGTGACCTCCCACAGTATTAATCATATTGGCAATGTGTATTGGTCGGATTTCTACAAATATCTCTGTTGTCTGTAATTTTCTGCAAGCAGCAGCTCTTTTACTTTCAAAATAGTAGGTTAGTTCTGTAGAATGAATGTGGAATATGATAACATTGGCAAATTGAATGTACTGTATAACTCTTGTCATTGTTGATTAACTCCATTTCACCACCCTTCTCATACGTCATTTGGAGGGAGTAAGATGGTGGGATATATACTTTGACTGTAGATCAGGGACATCCTCTAATATCAGGGATATTTTTGATATACGAGTCCTAATTTGACAACAAAATATATGCATATATTTTCTGCCTTCCCACATAAACAATGTGTGTGTATGGCATGAACAGGAATTCATAGTTGCTTGTTAAGAGCAGCTTTGTATTATGTGACAGTGTTCCATTGTCTGAGGTATGAAATGTTACAGTTGTGTTTTTGTGTTGTGACCACTGTGCTGACATGCACTCATGCTTCCAAGTCGTTTTTTTTTTTTTTTTTTACAAATGTACAGCATGTTGAACTGTATTTCAACCATCTTGTAAAGTTTAAGCTGTGATCCATGTTACTACCCCAATTCTTCACATTCATACATCACTGGTGCGGCAGTTAGTGTTGTCACCTCATAGCGAGAGGTTCTCCAGTTTGATTCTTGGTTGGGGAGCCTTCTGTGTGGAGTCTGAATGTCCTCCCTGTTTTTGTCTGGTTTCCGCCCACATTCCAAAGACATGCAGTATGTGGATTGGACACTCTAAACTGGCCATAGGAGTGAGTGGTATGGAAGAACAACTGTGGCAGGACTAACCACCTGATGTTGTGAACCCTGGCTCTATATGATTGTCGCTGTTGAAGTGACATCCAGACCACATGTGTAAAAATAGGAAAAGGGGTTGTGGATGGATGGAAGGATTTGTTTAATTGCATTTCCTTCATACAATCTTAGACAAGATGGATTAGCTAAGCAAATAGGTGTCAGGGTTAGAGTGTGCGCATAGCTAAGAGTTGTAGGCTTGAATCTCAGGTCTTCCAATCTGTGCCCATTCATCTTTCAATGTGTGAAACATCAAAAACTGCTCAATATACTTTTTACCTACATAGTGTCATTCACACACGCTTTTTACTTTTTGCCGGTGATGAGGAGCACATTAGGAATCATGCCTTGTGCATAGAGCGGATGCACAGGCTGGGGGAGTAGTGCAGGAAGAAAGGCATGTTGATTTCTTTTTCAGATTTTCATACCTAGAAAAGATAAAATCGTTGTTAGAGGACTGACGTTTTGGATTACCATGCATATTACTATTGATGCAGGATTACCTGGTGTGCTTCTGTAAGGTAAGTACAACAGTCACACAGTTCCTGTGATTACCAGTATGAATTTCATAAAAATATGTTTAAATATGAGTTAGGAGCAAACCATGTTTTCTGAAGGTAATGTTTTGAATTGTACATCACAACCTAGATGACAGTCATTTATGTGTAACTGTCGCAGTGCTGTTGATTTCAATGGTCCACATACAAATTAATAGTGTTTTGTTTGCTGTTGGTACTGCAGGTGTTTAGTGATCAAACTATTGTGCATAGTCTACCTATCCAGATACTGAATGGGTGTGTGCTTTCTCAGTGTTCACCGTATGGTTGGCAGACTATATCTGGAATGCAAATAATTTTGAAGCTTTGGTTGCAACACCCTTGTATCCTTGGTTTAGGGATAGTTGTGCACATAGCCATTCCTGTTCTTCATTTCTAACTGCCTGTTACATAATCAGTCAGCATTATGCTGTTTGATTTTGTAGGGTCATACATTGTGATTGCTTATAAATGTATGTAGGGCACTGAGACTTTGGTAGACAATATTGTTTGTAGGACATAATCTGTGTTTTGATATGTCACAAGATGTCACTTTGTTTAAAATTGTCTGTATTTCTAGAGTGTTGTATTGCATTCCAAATATTTGATGCTGTGTCAGAAAATGACCTTGTTGCCTTGATCAGCTCATTTCCATATAGCTTTTATATTTCCCACTGGGTTGTCATCTCACTATATCTTCATTATACCAATATATTAATTGGCTGTTCACATGACTCATTACATGCACAGACACCTGGGTTACAGTTGACATTCATACGCCGACATAAATGTGCAAGGTGTGCACACAAGACAGGAAAAATGGAAATAGTGATATTTTGGCAAACAGTTCACCGTCCAATGTAGTGAGGCATATATCAAGTATTCATTACAGGCTACAGTACTGGTGTTATGTTGTCAGTTTCACAGTGGTCTAACAGTGTAACAGTTTTGCAATGTAGACATATATTAATGTTGTATGACAGAGTGTGATGGCATGCTCCTCTTCAAATATCATATGTATGTGCACTAGGGCACATAATGATGGCTGATAAACAAGTGCTCAGGTAGTGGCAGGATTTCCACAGGTAAGTTAATTTATTTATGCCATGGCATGTCCTGGAGTAACCTGCTCACATTCTCTGAGGATTATTGTGGCCCTGACATGGGCCTCTATTTAAACCATCCATAGGTATAGATAATAAGACATAGGGAATGTGTCGTATGCATAATTATTCATCCGCTAGTAGCAATTTATTTTATTATACTCCTACATAATCTTTTTACACCATATCATCTGAGAATGTGGTTTTAATGACCTCTGCAATGTATGGTGATATACCTTTCTTCTCATATGCAGAGATCACAGGTTGATGGCATAGTAGTTAGTGTCAATTACATTTCTAATGTGCACATCAGTTTGTGTTTAATGTCCATGCTTTTCAGAGGAATGTGCGGCCTAATAGACATGTGGTTTACATTCTTATGGCTTGGAGTCACGACCTACATTGCATATGGTGGTACACTTGACTATGGCATACCTTATTGTAAGGTGTCACACTGACTGTTTTCTGCCTGAGCAGTGTCACAGTGAGTATGTTATGTACTCATATAGTTGCAGGTATGCATATTATGTACTTTCTTTCTTGTCTTGTGATTCATCTTGACAAAGCATGGAACCTGTAGACGCTCACCCATCAGGCACCAGAGACAAGTGTATGCCGATCACCGCCCAAGTCCTCTGATGTCGATAATAGCCATGAAGGAGATGATGATGATGATGATGATGATGATGATGAACAAGAAGAAACTGGACCTGCATGTGTCATCATCCCTGCTACACCTTGGAGGTGATGCCGCCCAGCACCACCACAAGCTGCTTATTGAGACCAGAGCTCGGAGGTGATGACTGATGTCTTTCTGACACAGATGAGGAACATGATGGGGAATTTCTTTCAGGATACAGCAAAGGCTATGTGTGACTCATTTAGGAATATCCCAGGAGATCATTCATGGTGTTTGTCCCCATCAGGGCTGGCCCTCAGGACTGTAAGTATTGTCTGTGTGATCCCCTTGTGTACTACTAATACCATGGTGTTTACCATGTAAGTGATTGTACCGTATAGGCAAAATGCTGTTTGTGAGTTGCTGTTAATCGCACACACATATACAGTGGGACTCTTGTGGCAGTAGCAGCATGTTAACTGCAAAATGCACAACTGTGATATATAGGATTGGTGGGTTTGGTATAATGGTTAAGCTCTTTGCCTCATAGTCACAAAGTACAGGGTTTGAGTCAAACTTTGAGTTGTTGACTAGGCTTACAATGGTCCTTCAGGGCAGTCTGCCTAATTCTCACTTGTGCATGCATAGCATTTTGCTGCCATCCTTATGTGATACACAGCCAACAGTACACCGCAGGTGTGAAGTGACATTTTGCATTATGTTGCAATGGGTGCATGACACGTATTACCTCATTAGACAGTCAGTCAATATGCTGATGTCCATGAGTTTCTGCACTTGATGCATACATTACTCCATGTGATCAGGTGTGATACTCGTTACATTTATGTGCATTTCTATACTCCTATTCATTCAGTGCATCACATTGTTGTTATGACTAATGCACTGTGGCCCTCTATGTCACAGTTGCGCATTTTGCAGTTAACATGCTACTACTGCCGCAAGAGTTGCACTGTATATGTGTGCGTGTGGGATTAACAGCTACTCACAAACAACATTTTGCCTATACTCCACAAGTAACACAGTGTGATGGGTATGATTAGTGGGCTGCCGTGTCATGTCTGTTCAATAGCAGGACATGTCTTTGCTTCTGTGCTTTGGATGATACTTATGCTGTCACACTGGCGTACTGGCTTTGTGTATAGCATGTGTTGGCAATGATAGTGCCACTTTATATCATAAAACTGCATCTGCTATGTATGGGCAGTCCTGCTTTACTGAATCCCTAGATCACCACTGTACTATTTATATATACACCATGGTACTGCTGATTTGTATAGGTGCATTAAAGTATGCCTTCTTTGGCTTCTGTTACATTTCTACATGCATTCCTTATTCACATACATTTGCATATTTTGTCAAATGGTGTACATATGCATTGATTTAGGTACATGTCTCTGTACATATTCCAGTCAGTAGAGAAACACCATTATACCCTGGGACTGTGAGCAGTCATTGAATCCACGCTAATGTGCTATAATGTTGCTCACAGAACTGTCCTTTATTCAGTCATACCCAATGGTCAGTGAGATACATATATATATATATATATATATATATATATATATATATATATATATATATGTTGTAGTACATTGGCATGACATATATATATATATATATATATATATATATATATATATATATATATATATATATGTGTGTATGTGATACAAATTCTTACCTTGTTTACCTATGACTCTTGCTGTTAGATGGTTGCTCAATATTGTGTGTGTGTTTTATAAATAGCCAGTTTTATTGACGTTAACAGTGCAGTCTGACCATGTGACATACTTTGGCCATTCACTTCAGTGTAATTTAGTTGACCTAAACACAAACCTATTTGGTGTACACATGCATTTGCCATGTGTCCCCTTACATAGTGTTGTCCTGCTTTATCATTTGCCTATGTAGCTTTGCTGCCATGTCCTCCTTGATGTGGGCCCATGTTGTCCACCTCTTTTCCCCCTTTGTAGGTATAGTTTATATGTTGCATATATACTTTTTTGTTAGAAGGTCGACTTGTGCCAAGCATATGGGCATTATAAAGATGCAGAACATATGCACACAAGTTGCTGGCTATTGCGTGCAATACAGCCTTGTTCTTGTTATATTTGTGTGTTACATTAACAAGCGTAATTTGTTGAACTTCATGTGCACAACCTGATAGTTGATATGCAGCACTAATCATAGATTTCAGAATGTATATCATTGCATGTTATTGTTTTGTGCATGTGTATTGATAGTGCTTTCCAAAAGTTTCCTGTTAGGCCAATAAAGGTCATATATATACTTCTACACCTGTGCATTGCTTCTGACGTGTCATATGTCTGTGACATATTCATTCCATTACACATCTGTTAGGGCTATGTAAACATACGTGTGTAAGTCACAGCCATTCTGTTGCTTTCCTGCTGTACTGCAGTTTAGCACTGTGCATGGTTGTTTGCCTTTCACTGCATGGTTGGAGGTTCTATTCTGTCCTCTGCTGGTATTCCCCAGCATTTCATGGGCTGCATTTGCTCATCTGTACTTCTCCTTGGCTTACACTTGTACTGCTGATAGACTACTTGGGCATTGGATTCAATATCCAGTGTGTATTGTAATCCCTATTTATTACCCTACAACACACAACTGCCATCAGTCATACACATCCAGGTATGACTGCCACACAGTTTGCAACATGTTGTAATGTTATAGTGCATAGATACATATGACTTTCTGCATTTTACTATGGCTGGTATGCATCCCCACCTTGTTTGTCAGCTTTCTGTTGCCCATTTTGAAGAGTGTGCCACCTGTGTACCTTACCTTTCCTTTCTGTTTATTTCTGACCTTTGTCTGTCATGTCTTGCGATTTGTTATATGTGTACACCTGTTGTTTTACCCTCCTCTTCCTCATTCCCAGCAAAAGAGAAAAAAACATTGCCCATGCATGCCCCTCTGAATGTCCTTCAGATTTTCCTGTTTTAACATACCTCCTCTGTGTCCTTCTTCTTCACCCATATACCACATCTGCTTTTGTGTCTCCCTATTTTTTTGGGTGTGTGCATTGCCTGTGTTCTCTACAGATGTGTTGCCCCCATTTTTAGCTGCTGTTAGGTCTGGTGAAGTGGCCATGATTGCTCTTCACCTTTATTCATTTTTTTATTAGAAATCAGAATCCATAATTTCGAGCAAATGTATTTTATTAGTACATGACTTATGGAGACATCTGAATTTGTCTCTGGGCTTCCTGGAGGGATTGCTGAGGATATGTACTACTTATGAATGACATGAAGCTTGAATTAGGAAAGTATAGTTTCCATAACTTTGTTAATGTCCATTAATCTTTATGAGACAGTTTTAATGAATATGGAGTGGCTGTAATTGCTCGACTGTGCGCCGATACTGCTGCTCAACTCTGTTACGCGGCAAGATATTGTATGTTCAATGAGGCATATTTGCATATTAGAACTTTATCTACAACTTTTGCACTGATAACAGCAAAATGCTCTGGATTCTGTGATTATTACGGAATCCAGCCCTATATAGTCAGAAGTGACAGAACACATGGAGGAACAGGTACTCTTGCCTTTCTTATTTGGGACCCACTGTTTCTCTAAAACTCCCTCTTGATCACACTAAATATTAACCTAACCAAACACATCATATTGGGTTGTATGAATATCCCTCTACACTCTCCCAGACTGCAGAACATGATCTTGCCTAGTTTGCTGACAAAATCCACAGTGAAATAGTTTCACTTGGTGATTTTTTTAACATTGGAAACATGCCATTAGTACCCTCTTGCACCCACACACTCAACATCCTCATACTCTCCGAACTAATTGCCCCTCTGATAAATCTATAGACTGAGAAATATCTTGGACTGGATATTAGTCTCCAGTCTCAAGTATGTCTTAAAGCCAACATGATCTCTGAATTAGCAATCGATCAATTATCCATCTTCACCTGTGGAAACAAAACTCACACTCAAGCAATCCAGTAGTATTATTTCACCAACAAAACAATTTAATCTAGACATGTTTATTAGCTAACTAAAATTGTAAATCATTCTAGATGCTTGGTTTTGACTATAAAGTTAAGTATTTCATTAAAAGCTTTCAAGAAATATTTAACTCCAAAGTCCTCTGAAAATAAAAAAAAGATATATAAACATCCTATTTTGAATGACTCCTTAAATAAAGTATATAAAGCAATTGAACAAACTGTATGGAAATAGTGCACTGTTCATCAAACGTGTGCCATGTGCCCACCGACATTCATTTGTTATGCAGTACTCACACATAATTGAGTTTACCCAAACAGTGCAGAAAGCTTTTACCCTATCTGAGTCCTAGAACACAAATCATGGCTCAACCTTAACATCATAAAACAAAAGGCATGCTTTTCTGTCTAGGATAGATTTGGCCTACATGGTCTAGTGAATTTAAAAGTCTTGATAAATACAGCATTCCTCTGGAGGTTGTCACATTCTTTAAAGTCCTTGGAGTTATATAAGACTGCTTTCAAGCTTGATTATCATATCACTAAAATAATACATCACTGCAATCATAAGCCTGCCATGGTCTACTCAGTACATCAACACATGGCATGCATTCCTCCTACTCAATATCTTCTAATGCTCAAGCTTCTTCATGAATTTCAGTGGATTCTAGATGTGCAGCCAACTGACAAATGGCTTCAACCAAAGCTAATATGAGGCTTTGTACCATACATGTCACACAATTCATGGTGTGTAATTTCCAAAAGCATAACCCTACATAGGACAGAGTAATGACATCTATTTTATGCTTAGAGTAGCAATGTCATCCTGCAGCATGCAACCCTCTGACAAAAATCAGCAGACAATACAGCAGGGGATAAACCTCTATGTTGATCAAGGTAAAGGAGAGAATGTAGCTTGTGGAAAGATGGGCATCAAGATATTCTATGGGGAACTGAGGTGCCTTTGGACTTCTTGGTGAGCCCTGTGGTCAGTGGATACTACTGTTTATGGATTCATGTTATTGCCCACAGAAACACAGAGTGAGTTTACAGTCTCTACTTGATGAAATCATTGCACAAAAACAACTATATCTCAATGTGACCAGGCGTCCCATGAATGCTTTCTATAATGAAGAGCTATATAGAGTATGTGGCCATCCTAGTGATCAGGTTTGCCTGCAGCATATGTGTTATTTCAATGACCACATCCACAGCCAGCATGTAGGCATCCTAAGCCCTTACCTACATGATGCTTTGCCAATAGCAAAGTTCTAATCTCTAAACCTCTGCCACATACAAAAGCGTACCACTGGGTTTCCAAATTTAACTCTATTTGCCCCTCTAATGCATATCATTCCCATCATCTTACAGCAAACAACTGTCAAGAACACAACACTAAGTTGTCTGCATCCACACTAAATGTATATACACCACACTCCACCACCAAGAAATATACCCCCTCCTCACATCCACTTCTTAATTGGTACACACCACATTGCATCCTGTAACCCTCTTTGTAGTTCCTAATTAGAGATCTTGACTCATAATTAACATATTCCCCACTTTTCTCTTCTGATGTATCCAGAACATAGAACAATCTAAGTTGTGCAAGGAGGGCTACCTCAAGCTCATTACATCCTTTTATTAGTGAACATTTACATACATGTGCAATCCAGTCATACAGTGAATCTACAAATTAAACATCATAAAGAAAAGTAATAGTAATTGGTATACAATTTATACAATACTGCATCAAATATTTCATTCAATCACCATCGAAAGATGCATTCTCATTCTGGGTTGCAATGCTGCACTTCCTTAATTCTCCATTTCATACACTGATAATATGTGCCCATTGCATAATACTGATAAAAGCATAGCTACAAGTTGTTCCATTATTTTTTCCATTTATTTTTCCCATTTGTTATGTGCAAATCATAATTAATTTGACTTTATTGCCATCATCTCAAAAATGGAATACTTCACAAGCTACACAGAGGAGATCAGAGTTAATTAATGTTTGTAACCCATAAACTATTCTTTTTTTACTGGTGACAAATTCTATTTAGTGCCCTCTACAAGTTGATACCTTTGGCAGGTATCTCTTCTGTGACACCCATCCTATGGCTTTATCTTTCCTCAGCTACATCAAGTGAGCAGTACTTAAGCATCACATGATTATCTTCAGCAACCAAAAACTTTAATTTATAGGGCTAGATCCATAAAGTTCACAGAAGCTATTTGTGGACAGCATGGCATGCCAAAGGAACACTTTAGTGCATGACTTCAAAAGACACACTGAAGGCAGACCGACTACTTAAGAATTCAGTGTAGGAAATTTAGGGATTCTGCACATGCCAGTGTGATTCCCAAACACACCATGTGCACACAACTTAACTCAAATGCAACAAACAACCACTGACTCTGTTTCCGAAACCATTAATGCGTACATTATGGACCCCAAGAACTTCATGCAAATACTGTAGATTATGGCAAAATCCATACCAAAACTGAAAAAAATATAACAATGCAACCTACTGTTAATATACTATAACAGGCAGCAGCAAGATTCAGAAAGGTGGATGACTACATATACTTCCCATCCACACCCATGGAGCAGAGAAATGTAATGCACCAGTTCTACAACATCACAGACTTCCCCTGTATACTTGGTGTGATACAGCACACACATACATTTCAAGACACCAGTACATCCAGAAGCAGACTGATACATAAACAGAAAGGGATGGCCATCCATCAACTGCCAAGTTGTGTGTGCAGAAGATGGCACTATAACAAACAGCATGGCAACACTCCTTGAAAGTGTCCATGATGCTGCCATTCAGAGGGAAAGTGGACTCAGGGCTGCATTACAGAAAGGTGAAATTCCTGAGGGATTGCTTCTGGGTAAGTACAGGAATACAGCTAGGATGTAAGTTAAGGATCCCTCTCTCAACAATATCCTCTTGAGCCATGGCTAATTACACCACACCATGAACCATCTGACCCTGCACAGGAGCCATACAATAGAGCACATGTAATAGCCAGAAACACCACAGAATGTGTCTTTGGTGTATTGAAAGATAGGGTCAGCTGTCTGGACACATCCAGGGGTGCACTGCAATACAAACTTGAGAAGGCAGCACAGTTGATAATGGTGTGTGTCGTGCTGCACAACATGTTAACCTGAGCACATGGCAGTCTTCCAGCTGCAGATGTGGGTGAACAACCCTAAGAACCACAAATGTCTGAAGAGGACAACCAACAATTATCGGAGGAGGAGCAGGAGGACATTGGGAACAGAAGTCACAGGTGTAGGCAATATAGGGTGCAACCCCAGTGCAGGCCCCGGCTAAACGACAGGGTCTGACCCAGACATTTGAGTCATGACAATCCACATGTATATGAGTACATAGAATGAAGACAAGTGTCCAGTTGTTGCCCAACCACAACAACACACATTGCATCTAATGGCAAGTACCCACTAGATGTACACATTGAACAACACACATAACATATTCCTACAGGAACATATGCAAATGTGTGACAAAAAAACAAACAAACACAAACAAACAAAAAAAAAAACATCAACACAGGCCACAACCAACACATGTATGCATACACACTCAGTTATTTTTATCACGGTATGGTAAGCAATAAGGGGCATGCATTAGTGCTACACATACATATATGTACAATATGATAACACAAAAAAAAAGAGAAATCGCCCACGACATCTTGCAGACAGCTTTATTTTAGAAACACATATCACAGTACAGTGGTATTGAAATAATATGAGTCAGCTATGTGTACTTCACTGTTGCACACACTCAAACACAGTCTTGGTCGACCTTGCTTTCATCT
Organism: Protopterus annectens; assembly: GCF_019279795.1. Lineage (NCBI taxonomy): Eukaryota > Metazoa > Chordata > Ceratodontiformes > Protopteridae > Protopterus > Protopterus annectens. The sequence goes on along the minus strand of NC_056726.1, from coordinate 560,613,416 downwards.
CACACCATGATCTTCCTTGCCATGACCATGTACAGATACATCTTGCCCTGATTGCTCCACAGAGGAGATGGATGGTTATATGACACCATGTTGAGATGAAGGAGCATGACTGTTAAGTGAAGGCCTTGTGACTGGTGAGACCTCAGCAAATGTGTCAGCAGCTGACATATATGCAGTTTGGACCATGGACAGTGATTCCTGATAGGGAATGATGGTTTTGCAGACAGGCGGCCTGCTTCTCACAGGTTGCAATCTGCTGTGCATAGTCATGGAATGCAAAATACTGCTTGTAGTATGGCACTACTGCAGTTTTTTAGAGGCCGGGGTTTCCACAGACATTGCCACAGCTATCACACTCTCATTCTGAGTGGTCAATGCAGCCATAATGTCACCTTGTCTGTGTTCTTGTCCTTCACGCACATAGCTGTTGTGCCACATGATCTGTGGCATGAACAAATGCATGGAAGTCTGAATTATGCCATAGCTGTGACCATTCATTTGCCTGCAGCATGAAGCAGACACTTTCTGACACCTGGCCATGTACAACATCTGCTCGCCTACATCTACAGTGATACCCTGTTTCTGGTTGTTATATGGATCCATCACCAACAGTGCTTAAAACTGTGGTGAGTTGACCAATGGCCTCACCCTGTTTAACATCCGCTGTATCATCATCCTCTAAATGCATCAACAAGTGGACCTCCACATCTGAGGATACATCTGATGCAACATCAGTGTCAACCTCATGGATGGACTCTCTAAACAAATCAATGTCCTCCTATGTGCCAGGGGCCATACTACCATGCTGAGAAACATCATGAACAACATAATCATCAGTGGATGGGCTACTGGATGATAAAAACATTTGCTGTGCTACAGGATACAAAGGCACAGATCAGGACAATGTGCCTACAGCACATGATGAATACAAAACAAAATTGGCATATATATTTCATTGCAATGGTACAAATACTACTGACTTCACTTGCAGTCTACTGTATGAATGTACAGAATGTACAAACCATAATTATGTAATCTATTAATGTGGCCAATATACATGACTTATGTGATGCTTAAAACATAAAACACTGCTGGCAAACACTCATGGGATGTTGTTATTGTTCCACTGTGCTGAACTTCAACTAGTGTAGGGGGAAAGAAGACATTGTGGATCACATCATTCACAGCATTTACCAGCTGAGCACAGTTAAAACATACAGAATGTGTGACATACACATACCACTTCTATGTGCACAGAATGTGTGACATATACATACCACTTGTGTATGCATTTGAGGTCTTCTGCTGTGTAGAGGTTGTGGTTTGTACTGTAGATCCTGCAGTGGGAAGTAAAGAGAGACAGCACAATCATGTAGTTATCAAAATTAATACTGACAACATCACATATATAACACAGTAATATGGCCTGCAAATACTCACATGATGGACATTGCAACTGTACACCAGAAAGACCTGTATTGACAAAGATTGACAAAGATGTAAGTTATCATGTCTGCTAAACATGGTTGAAAGCTCTAACAATGTCACTGCAACATACCTGCTCTTTCTGCACTTGATAATGCACTGGATGTGCCTGTCATGTTCAATGTTTGGGAAACAACAATAAAACAGTAAACAGTAGTGCCATTAAATGAGGTGTGGGCACTAACAAGGTATTGTGCACAGCAACAGTATAGAGGCACTCACTTGCTGCTTCCTGCTGTATGCCTGAAGTCGATGTAAATATTAATGCAATACACATTACAACTGTAGTTTGCACTGCTCTGTCTGTAACTCAGATCTACCAATACATGTAGTTATATATATGTTCATGGCTCAACTCTGCTGCTGTAAATCAAATGCAAGAATATATGAATATGCATGCAGAAGCAATATGCAGTGAGTGCCAAAATACTCATCCCTGTACAGAACATGGGCATACATGTCCATTCTAGAACCCCAGCTTCAACCTCGCCATCAGGGATTCACCACTCCCCTCTTGCTGTATGCAGTGATGCAAAAAAAAATTGTGATGTCATCAGGGGGCCAGTAGTGTTCCACCACTGTTGGTAGCCCTCAACCTCTCATAACATGTCACTCTGTTAGCCTCACAATGAATCATGTCTGAGCAGTGACATCTACAGGCCCCATGTGATTGGTTGTGACCTCCAACTGCATAGATCATGCTGGTGAGGTCTGTCCAGAATTCATTTATCCAAACAGTATCCCTTGAATGGTCTAGGAGTCTCCTTCCTTGTTGTCATAGGGCATCAATTATGATGTCATTTTCCTTGGGGGGGGGTTGTCACCCCTAGGAGAGTTAGTCATCTAGAAAACATTGATATGCACATGATAATATTCAAGGATGAGCACATTCATGCATTGATTCTTTGAATAGCATATGTCAAAAAAATACCATGCAGTCCTGTGCAATGCAAATATGTATATAAGACTGTCTGTGAATAATACTAACGTGACATGTGAAAGAATCAACAATGGCTTCATTCAACATATGTAAAATCAATATAACTTGCAATATCTATACAGTGTGTGACTGGAATTGGAACCCTTGACATTACATACATGTTGAAGGGAGGAGCAAAGACAACAACATCGTCCCAACAGAGTCTGTTTGCATTTAAACAATTAAACAACTTATGGAAAGCATCGAAATACCCTAGTAATATAGATTCCTAGTAAATCGAGACAATAGTTATAACACCTTTGTTAAGAAGCATCATTGAAGAAATATCCGTAACAGCAGCAATGTTTTGATTGAAGAAGTATCCAAAATATCAACATCACATACTAGATAAGGATTGTTTGTTTGTGTATTTCGGCTTTTCCCAGTTAGGGGTCGCCACAGCGGAACTCCGGTCTGCTAATGATTGGCAGTAGATTTTTACGTACTGGCTTGCCAGGCCTAACGCACAACCTTCAATGAAGGAATGCCCATTCACGCATGTTGCTACACAGAAGACGCTCTAACTGAGAATCGAACGGGCAACGTCTAATACTAGATAAGGATACTGTAGTAATATTTCTGTAGTTAGACCATGGAGAGCAAGGAATTACCAGTATGAATTATGGATAATGCATACATCCTCCTCTATACACTGTTATCATTTGCAGTGGAGGTCTGACTATACAACTGCATATGGGACTGAACAAAAATATTTATAAGAACACCATCTGTATGCATACATTTCAAAGCAAACATGAATCCATCAACTTTTAACAACTTCTGTTAAAATTTTGATTAAATATTAGTTTAAGCATGTATCTTTTGAAATGATTAACTTTAACAGATGTACTAATTGCCGCTACAGAAATTCCACCAGTTTCCAATGCACCTCTCTTTCAGACTCACAGAATCAAAGTGCTCCTTATGTGCATACAACTTTAAGTATCATTTGCGTCATACATAATTAATGAGGTAAATTAAAATTCAAGTTCTTTAAATTCCATTTGCTCACATCTGTGTAAATTACCATAATGCACAGAAAGACCTAGGTGTGTACCATGTAAACACCCAACAAGTATCGATAAAAATGGTATCATGTGTGACACGTGCCCGTTATTTTCCAATAATCTTAGAAGATTACATCAGTGCCACTTTCAAATATTGATTTGGATATATTTAATGAACAGACCATTGTTAACTGTGAACTGAGTGGTACCTCAGTGAGCATATCTGTCTTTTTCTGTGTTTCAGATATCTTCTAATTGAAAATCATGATGGCGACTTTGAGGAGGCTGCAATGTGTCATCGTATTCAACTGGACCGACAAGGAGATGACACAGATGTTGACTGCATATGCCTGATTGGAGCAGAGGATGAAAGATAGGCCCAGGAACTTTGCTATGATCGACATGTGCAACTGGAATCAGAGGGATCATCAACAGGGGATGGGGGTCTACTGCAAGGGTGTGCAGGTTTGCCACTGCTATGATGACCTGTATTGCAGGGATGCAGCCGAGCTTTGAAGGAGGGAAGATAAGGTATGGAGACAGCTCAGAGATCCCTATTATCAATATCCTACATATTCCTTACTATTCCTACAGATTTTACAGGTATTTATTTGATCTATGTATATCATATACATTTTTTTTTATAAACATGTTTTACCTGCTGCGAGAATTAGCTTGTGGGGATAAGACTATGGGTTGATATCCACATTGTTATTTTATTTAGTAATTGCATAATAACCTTAACTATGTCCTTTGAAAATGTACATATGTTTTACAACATCTAACTACATAATTTCCCATAACCACTGTCCTCATGCATCGTATTTTGTTACGTATGTGTCGCTAGTTTTTTTAATGTCTTCACTATGAGAGGTATTAAAAATTGCATGCAGTGCCCATATTCTGCAGTTCATCATAGGATTTTGACAAAACATCTGCAGTACCTGTTGTCTACAATGACAGCCTAGTTGAATGTTAGCTCAGCCTGTAAAGCAACTGGCCAGCATGTATACATTTTGGTGTATTGTGGATTCCAAACCTGTTACCTTAGTTAACTTCACCCGTGTCATTTTTTTTAAATCTATATTGCTATAGTTTATATTAAGGTTTACATTGTGAATGGAAACGACTCTCTGATCTAGTGTTTCTATGAATAACTCCATAATCCATAACAGCCTAATAACATCAGTTGTTGAACAGCAGTATTTGAAAAGCATTACCTGTTTTTTATGAGTAGCATGCTCTGAGTGTTAGCTCAGCTTTTGAGGATGCAGGCCAGCATGTCTACATTTTGTGTGCTACATGTTCAAGTCTTGAAAGGGGAAATGTTTATCTTAAACTGTTATACTGATTTCATATACTTATAGCATTCTTTTAACAAAGCATTTTATACTTATTGACACTAATGTATATTTTGAGTGTTGTTGCGAATAACTCAGTTATTCGTAACATTCTAACTGATAGATCCATAATCCGTAACATTCCATTAACATCAGCCATTTAACAGCAGGGGCAGTACATCTTGATAAATTCTGTTATATATATTGATATATCATTTTATACTAATATTCAATTAAGGTGGGGGTTGGAGGCCATTTGGGACACTATGGGTGATGGCCCAAGAATCACCTTTGTAGTTAGGTTGCTAGAAATCTGCTTAACACATAAATATTTTAATTGTGAAAATGAGATATTGCTTCAGCAAAAATGAACAGCGATGGAAACTTCATATGCCCTGACGTATGCTATCTTATATATGGTTTACATTGGGAAAAAGTTTATTTATGGTTCTGAATTTTATAAGAGTCGTGTAGTGATGTATAAACGTTTTATAGATGATCTCATTTCCTTATGTAGGGAAAAGCTATGAGGAATTTGATTTGTTTCTCTCTAAGTTAAATATGAATGGGCATGGTTTAAAGTTTTCTATGTTGAAAGGAGAGTCTTCTATTCAGTTTTTGGATGTGGAGTTTTATGTAGATTCTATGAATAAAATTCAGTTTCAAACATTTTAGGAAATCTACTGCAATAAATCATTTCTTACATGCAGATAGTATGCATTCTCCCCATTTAATGAATTTTCTTCCCCTTGGTGAGTTTAAGCGTATTGTTCGTAATACCTCAGAAAAAAGTTGTAGGGCAGAGTTTTTGTTGGAAATGAAAGAAAGGCTTATGGAAAGAGGTTATAAGGAAATGGATCTTAATAAGGCTCTTGTGGATGTGATGGAAGATAAAACTATGGCTAAAAGTGTTGTGTTAAGGAAGGGCAATGTTGGTAGGGTTACTTCTGAAATTGTTGGGGGTAGAGGAAGAGATTTGTATTTTGTTTCCAGGTACTCTATTTTCAGAAGTAATGAAAAAGGCAATTTTGGATTTGTAGTATATTATGTATAAATATGAAATATTGGGCCATTTGTTTCCAAAATTTGCAAAATTTTCTTATGGAAGATATGTTAACTTAAAAGAATGAATAAATAATGCCCTTACTAGTGTTCCTCAGGAGTCTGTTGGTGTGTTTGCTTGTAACCATTGTAAAGTATGTAGTCGTACTAAGAATATTCAGGTGCCTACATTAATGGAAAAAAAAGTTTATATGTAGAGGGAGGTTTGATTGTAGCTCATGCAGGGTGATATACATTGTGGGGTGTGGATGCAATAATACTAAATGGCATGTTGGGCAAACTAAGAGAGCTGCTAAAGTGAGACTTATGGAACAATTGGGGGACATTCACAATACAAATTTGAAAAGTCCAGTTGCTGAACATTTTGTTAATGCACAAGAAGGGAATGATGTTTCTTTCTTTTTTAGTGTGCTGGCATAGCCTATTTTGCACAGAGGGGGTGATGTTGTTAAAAAGTTAAATGAGTTGAAAAGTAAATTTATTTTAAATTATAGAACTTCATATCCTAGGGGCCTCAACCTTGAGGTAAATTTGATAAATTGACATGTTCTTTATAGTTATATAAAATTGGTGTAGAATTAAATATTTATTTATATAAATATATATTTATTAAAATATAAGTTAAGAGGTTATTTATAATATGTATTTATGTTATTTGTGTGTTTTTATGTATAGGAATTGTTAAGTTTGTATGTGTATAAGTTTTTTGTATTGGCACTTTAAATCACAATGAAAAAGTTTAATTGAATGTAATTAATTAGGGTTCTGCCTGTATAAAAATTGGCCGTTACTATGGTATTGGTATCGTATCCTTGGAAGGTGAAAGGCTGAGGTACCAGTGGTTGTGTAAAGAAAAAGAAAAAGTAAAGCTTTTGAACCAGCATATTCTGCTTCTGTTGTTTTTATTTTGCTTGCTGTTACAATTTTTTTTTTTTTTTTGCTAAATCTTGTTATATGTCTGAGCAACTTTTAGGTTAATATTGTATTTTTTTAAATGCTATGAAGGATTGATTTGTTATGATGTACTGAAGTCAATAGTAGAACAGAAACAGAATCACTCTATAAGTTTTGAGGGACTGTGATGGTACACTAATAGTTGCAATGAAGGACAGGAAAGATGCATGTATTTAATCAGTAATGTGCAATTTCACAAAGAATAATGGTCCTCACACATACCTTTCTGTGTCCCTAATATGCAACAACAGGTATGGTTCTGTTCACAGAAACTGGATGTTACATTACACTGTCACACGGTCTGAGGAATGGATTATCTCAATTACTGTTAATTTCTCAGAATGCAGTGCTGATATGAATGTAATTTAAAAACAGCTTTGCTACATAAGCAGCACATGTTCACAGTTTGCAGTCCTAGGCCAAGATCATTCTTAGTAGACCACCCCCATTAGGATGATGTCATCACAGCAACTCTTTTCACTGGCTGGAAAACATGCTTTTACAGTTAAGATGTGTTAGGTAGGCAGATACTTCAAGGTAAGATAGTGGATTATCTAAGGTTCTTTAGAATATCAGACTACAATGTTTTGTGAAATGTTTATGCTTGTTATTTTAACAATCATTTTATTTTTTTTTTAAATTGCAAACAACAAGGACCACAGTCGAAACAAAATGATGTGCATCGAGCAGATGCACAGGCTTGAAGAGCAACAGAGGGAGAGAGGTATGTTGAGTATTTTATGTATATTATAAACCGGGATGATTTCAGGCCTGTATTTTTCAAAATTACATCTTTATTGTTTAGAATGCAGGAACACCCATCATGTACCAGTAAGGTAAGTGAAATTAGCCAATAGTAGCTGTTATTACAACTGTGTATAAAACTTACAGTGTTGATGTATTTTGCATTTTGGATCCATTTTGTCAGCACAAATCTTTTAACAACCATCCACAACCTAAGTGACAATTTGTTGTGTGTATCTGACAGGTGAATATTTTATATACAGGTGTGAGTGTTTTAACTAGTGATTATGATGCATGGATTGGCACTCTTGTATGTCTGGCTGTGTTTTCTGGTTATTGTTTTGTTGTGCACAGCCCGCCTATTCACAGAGGGAGTGAGATTCTGTGGTCATAGTTTTAGGACTGCTAGTTGCAGACTGTGTGGCATGGCCTTCAGTTCATATTGGTAGTGCACCTGCCTCACATGCCATAGGTGTGTTTATGAAAACACTGCTGTAACCTTGGTTGGGAGTCTGTATGTCCTCCCTGTGGTCGCGTGGGTTTCCTCCAGGTGCTCCGGTTTCCTCCCACATCCCAAAGACATGCTGTAGGTAGACTGGACACTCTAAATTGGCACTAGGTGTGAGTGTGCGCAGGTGTGTGCCTTCTGTGGAAGGTTGGGCACCGGGCTGGCAACTCAACACTGTAAAACTCCACTGTCAATCATGAGCGGACAGGTGGTCCGCTGTGGTGACCCCTAACCGGGAAAAGCCAAAAGGAGAAGAAGTCTTGGTTGACTGTCACTTGTGCAGGTACCCATTTGATAGCAGCAGTTCATAATAAGCACACCCTGCAGGTCATAACTGGTATTGTTTCTGTCTCAAACTCCTTGTTTTTTTTTTTTTTTAAACACTGCTATAGCCTAGGTTGATTGACTCTTGAGCGGTTACCCATTTGATAGCAGCACTTCATAATCAGCATACATGTTTCAAAATATTTGTTTTGTAAGACTTCTGATTCCTGATTGTTTCTGAAGAGAATGTATACAGTTGTACACATGCAATACTATTATTAACAGGTATATTACTTTCGCATATGTCTACAGTTGTTTTGATTGAACATATCACATTGTTTTTAGTATTGTACTTATTATATTGATGTGTGTTCCGCCAAATATCATGCTGTCTGTCTCAGATGATTATCATAAGGTGTGCCTAGTGTCCACAATAGTGTCCTATAACTTTCTCTTCATTCATGCAATTGCATGTTGTGTCCGGTCATATACATTATTGAATGCAGGCAGTAAAATATGTTTGTTGACCATTCATACATTTTGACAAAGCTAATGATACATGTGTGTGTGTCTGAGCATTTGGAATTGCTCAGGAAAGGATACTGTTATCCTTTTTAGGAGTACTACATATAGCACCATGGGTAACTCAGTCCATAATGGATGTGTCTCATCACAAACATATTGTGTTGTGCTCTGATTTTCATTGTTCTCTGTGATAGACATTTTGTTTTCTTTCCTGTTGTGTTTTACAATTAATAATTACACAGCATGGTACCCAAGGACATTTGCCAATCCAAAGACAATGATGTGCGCATGCAAGTCTGCTGCCTGAATCATCCAAAGCAGATGGTGACGATGATGAAGATGACAATGACAACAAGGAGCCTGGACCCATCCCTGCTCAAGACATCTTGCCTGAAATCCAGAGGAGATATTGCCATGACCATGATAGTCAGGAGGAGATCAGGGAGGTCATGAATGATGTGTTCTGAACACAGATGAGGGACATGATGGGGACCATCTTCAATGAGATGTCACGGGCTATGCAGGATTTGTTCAGGATGATAGTTTGTGAGATCATTTGGGAGTCTGAACCACATCAGCCTGGTCTCTCCATTCAGTAGATATTCTCTGTGTGCCACTTGTGTTCTGCTGCCAACATGGTGCTTGACATTTAATTGATTGGCCTGTATATGCACTCTTGTGCATACATACCATGTATCTGTCATGCTTATGTGTTATTATCATGTGACATTTACTTTGTTTTAATGTGTGCATGACATATATCAACACTTTCCACTGTCCACACACATTTAACTGTCCATGAACTGTGGCAGTTAACCTGTTGATAGTGTTGCAACAGGCAGTCTGTAAACGTGTCTTACTGGGACAACTGACAGACAACATATGTTGCTCATTGCCCAACACTAACATTGTCATATGCTTTGGATTTCTGTTTTGTCCATCTGGTATGTGCAACATACAGACATGTCATTCCACATGGTTTTGGATGATAATTGTCATGATGGCCCATTCTCATGATGAGGTGTTGTGTCATGGTTTGGCAATACTGTTACCATTAGAGATCAGATACAGATATATCCTAACTACGTGCAGCCCTCCTTATTTGACTGCATCAAACAGCAAGGTAATGTTATTCTGTACATAATGTTACAGATTGCACATTATTTCACAGTACATTACAATATTTATTTTATTTTATTTGACGTTTGTTAACCGGATTAGTCTGACTGGGCAAGAAGCCCCTTTTCAGCAGAGACCCAAGGAGAAAAGCTCCAAAAAACATAAAAAAAAAAAAAAAAACAAGACAAGAGAAAATAGATATGCACAGTAAAATAACAGAAGTCATAAGGTGTACTCAATGTAAAAAAAATTCTAAATACAATTTTAAATAACAAATATACAAAAAGTAAGATATTTTTGTTGTATGTAGCATTTCCACACCCATGATGTAGTGACATTGGTGTACACCTTCCATAAATAGCTGTACACATTATGATTGTACACGTTTGTACACATAGATATGTACTTGCACAGAACTGTACATTTGACAAGTGAGCAATAAGTGATGTACTGCTGAAGTGCTGTAATGATATTCACAGAGGTGTCCTCTGCTCTGTAATGAGCCGTGTGGTTGACATATACATGCATTTCTTTATCTGACATTTGCATGACAGTATATGTGTGTGTGTGCGTGATTGCAATTTTTAGCTTACTTGCTTATGCATGTTGATGTGACATGATTGCACATTACTGTATATGTGTATTTTATATATGTCCAGTTTTGTGGATATCAGCAGTCCATCTGGCCACTTGACATACATTGTCCATTTGTTTAAATGGATATATGTGTGTCTTTTACAGCATCCTGTATGCTTTAAACATGCATTTGCATTATGTCAACTTACCATGTCCTGCTATACCATGATGTGGCCCCAGGTTGTCTACCTCCCTCCCACCTTAATATGGCACTAGTATTTATTGCAGGTATGTTTGCAGTTGTCAAAACTATTGTCCAGTGCCAGTTATTAATCTGACACTGTGAACATGTGCCAAATGTATGGTAATTTTACAATGGGGGACATGTGCACACAAGCTGCTTGTTAATCCTTGCAAAACAAACCAAAACGGAAACAATAGGAGCCGACAGCAGTAAATTTCTTAAAAAGTAACTGTTTTAATGTGAGCGCTTTCGGCCAGGAAATACCCAGCCTTCAGTCAGTATAAATTAACCTGTTTGTTTTTCAAAACTGTTTTGTCTGATGAAGGCTGGGTATTTCCTGGCCGAAAGTGCTCACATTAAAACAGTTACTTTTTAAGTAATTTACTGCTGTCGGCTCCTATTGTTTCCGTTTTGGTTTATTTTAAAAAAGTTTATTTGTTTGTTTGAAGTTCGTTTTTAATCCTTGCAATACATCCTTGTTCTCATTCTTCTTGTGTGCTCAGTGTACTTTTTTTCATATCCATGTACACAACCTGCTATAGTCATGATTCTGTACTGTTCCATATTTTAAGGTATTATTACATGTCATACGTCTACTGACCTTGATTTCATGTACATTCCATTTATGCCACTGACTCACATACATAGACATGTACACCAGTGTGTATCCTTTGCCATGACATGCATGTGTAACATGCACAAATTCCATTACACATTTGTTTTGGTTGTGTATGCCTACTTGTGCTCTTCTGCAGTACTTTTGTTTGGCACTGTACTTGGTTGTTTGCCCTTCACATACATGGTTGTAGGTTTGGTTCTGTCCTCTGGAGTTATGTACCACTGCTTGGCCTGCATTTGCTTATCTGTGATGTGGCTTGGCTAATACCTGCACTGCTGATGGACTCTTTTGATATGCATTTATACATCCAATTTGTACTGTGATCCTTAGACATTACCCTACAGCACACATTTTCCACTGGTCATATACATACAGGTATGACTGTCACACAGTCTGCAACATGTGCTACCCTGATGGTGCATAGGTAGATTTGTTTTTCTGCATTTCACCATGGCTGGTATGCATTCCCATCCTGTTTGCCAACTTTCCATTGCCCGTGGTGTGCAGTATGCTGTTTGCGTAACTTACCTGTCCTTACTGTTTTTTTCCAACCTTTGTCTGTCTTGTGTTGTGCTATTTGTTCTCTGGGTGTCCCTGCTGTGCTTACCTTCACCCCCTTTCTCCTGACCTTTCCTTCCATTCTTTAAAAACAAAAATGGCACCTAGTCCCATCAAAATAATATTGCCTATGCCCCTCTGACTTTCCTTTAGATTTTCCTGTTCCAATATTCCTCATGTTTGTTCCTCTTCTCCAACTATAACCCACATCTTATTTTCTATCTAGCACTTTCCTTGGGTGTGTGCATTACTTGTGTCCCCCACACAGATCCTAACCCCATTGTTAGTAAGTATTAGCTATGGCAATGTGGCCGTGATTGCTCTTCGCCATTATTTTTTTTATTAGGAAGTTTACAGATCTCATTGGAATCTGTAAATCCAAGCCAATATTTTTTTAATGCCGCCTGTATTATGTAGATATCTATAGTTGTCTGAGTTTAATGAATGATGTGAATATATATCTGTATTACAAACAGCCTTGCAGCTTTGAAGCTTATATTATAAGTTACTGGATGGCATACGGAAATATCTGGGATTGTCTGAGATGTTTCTGCATCTATTCCTGCAAATGTATGCTACAATTGCCATGCAGATTGCTATGGAATAATTAGCTTTTTTAATGTCTGCATCTATGGGTTCAGTAACATTCCCATAACCTTACTGTACAGATTTTGTTATCTTTCTAAACAAGTATCATGATTCTTGATTTGTGATCATTTCCATTTGTTTGGTATTGTACAACATTATTTGACAACCATTTCTTATAATTAAGGATTACTTGTGCATTTACATAGTACACCATTGGAACTGTGGAACTCCGTTGTGCACTGAATTATTATGAGTCTCTTTTGAACATTAGCATATTACAATGCTATCTGCAAGTTTCTTGCTGATATCAGCATAATGCACTGGATTCTGCAAGCTTTACGGAATCTGACCCATAGTCAACTTACTTCAGCTGTTTATAGGAGTGACCAAAGAAGACATCTTTCACCATGCAACACCATGAGCTTTCCAAGCTCCCAATCATTTAAGCACACCCTCAAGAAACACCTCGCCCATTTTTCTAACTACTAAATAACTGCTTGGTTGCATAGTTTCCCTTTTTAGGTCTTATAATATTTCCAGAAAATTGTTACCCCTTAACAACTAAGTTCACTATTGCAACACGTTATGCTGAGTCTCCTGGTTGTAGCTGAAACTTTTGTGAATTATGTACAATATGTTGCAACCTTGTTGTATACTGATTACTAGCAAAGTGATATGTGAGCCAAATCTGCTATTTTACTCCATGCACATTATTTAAAAAATATACTGCACATACCTATAAAGTAAAATGAGCATGTACAACTTATGATTGACCAGATAAGTTTTGGCAATATTTTCTGACTTTGTGGTTTGTGCAGATAGCTGATGAGTGGAATGGCACCATAAGGTAAATATTATTACTGTGCTTTATTTATGCTGTCAGTGATTAACCAGATATATTTTGATAATATTTATCTGGCTTTGTAATTTGAGTGAAGCAACTTGATTGGAATACTTTAAGCTGTGTGGCAACTTGTTTGTGTGGACTGTGGAGCATGTTATTACTGTTTTTTACAATAGCAGCAGCAGTGATTCACCAGATATTTTTGACAATATTTGTCTGTCTTTGTTATTTTTGTGAGGAGAGTAGAATATTCCTATTTTTAGACCTGATTTACCCCTCCCCATAAAGAATTTCCTATTTTTGGAAGTTGACTAAATGCCGAATATACTAATGGCAACAATAAAGAAAGAGGACGCATATCTTGCATCTCCTTTTTCTGATGCAAAAATAAATTACCTTGTGTGGAAGAATTACCGTTCACTAAAGTCTATAGGTTTACGCTGCCTCTTTGATACTGTGCTTATCTTTCTCCATATTTTTGTCGCTCTTTTTTGAACATGGGTTTGTGAGTAGCATCCCATGATCCTACAGGAAGTGGGAACAGTTATGTGCTATTTAGTATTCTGATTTAATGCTAATTGGATGTCCAGATTTTTAGCTGGGTGTACTTACTTTGTTTTTTTCCTGCTCCTTTCAGCAAATTCCCAGCACCTGTGTTCCTATTTTCAATGTCTGTAGGTTGAGAAGTATGCTGTGGAGGTGAAATAATATTGTATAGCCATCAGACATTGTGGTTGAATGAAAGTAAGTGACACACTTGCCACTTGCTGAGTTTAAACAGTCACTATCATGCTTTGTAGAACTAGTAAGATTAGCTAGTTAACTGTACAACCGATATGCACGGACACCTTAGGCATAACTGCTGCGGCTAACTTCTGTGGAGGAAAATATCCAGTTGCCTGTCGCTATTTGCTTATTATTTTGGTTTTGCAGGACTAATGTCATTATGTAAAACAAAGTCCAATATTTTAATGTGTGACAAGTATTTATTAGGAACAAAGATAAAATACATTACAGGGTCATCCTCTTTTATTACTAACAGATGTTTGAATTGTACATAGAAGAAGTGGTTATAACAGCTTAGAAGGGCGTTGCCTGGATGAACGTAACTGGTTCTTTTGTCATTTTCACAGTTTAACAGTCATCTCCCCAACATAAATAAATAAAACTAAGGGATAAATGCATTACAGAATACCCCGACATTCAGAACTTGTGGAGGCTGAGGCCCCCATATGCAAAGGCTGTGGATTTTGACAGGGGCTTAGTAATCACCTCTGCCCTGAGCTCTACCTAATCTAAAACCAGCCCTGCTCATAAGTGTACACAGAATTTCACTGTTCTTGTGGGGGGGTCTGGGGACAATGTCATTATTTCTTTAAAATTCCTCCTGATCCTCAGAGATCATACCTTGTGTTGGGCTGGGGACAGTGTGGTCATTATTTTTTTTAACTTTCCACACAAACTTCAGAGGTGTGTACAGAGGGTCACTATAATTTCCATAAGAGCACTGTACTGTCTCTAGAATTAATAAGTTGGAAATATTATTTAAATATTTTTCCATTTTCCTCACAATTAAGTGTGTGATGCATATACAAGTGCCTCTCTTTTATTGGAAAGTAAATAGGCATGCTGTTTGTATATGTTTGACAGCAAATATGTTATGTTGTAGTTGTTTTTTTTTTTTCTTCAGTTTTTGTCTTAGTCTAACATCAGAAGAGTATACAGAAGGTGCCTGTCTTTTGGGAGTTAGATGGTGAAGAGGCATGCTTTATATAAAAATAATATCATCAGCAGCTTGAAATAGGACTATGGGCACTCATGCTTTAATTTTAATACCAAATTAACACCAGAGGGTCACAAAGTGACTGTCT
Source organism: Protopterus annectens (assembly GCF_019279795.1). Taxonomy (NCBI): domain Eukaryota; kingdom Metazoa; phylum Chordata; order Ceratodontiformes; family Protopteridae; genus Protopterus; species Protopterus annectens. The sequence goes on along the minus strand of NC_056726.1, from coordinate 560,598,129 downwards.
ATTTTAGGTGTGGGGCTAGGAGGTAGGGTACCTTTCCCAGATACAATGTCTGTATCCTCACAAGTAATGTATTTTCATTTTATTGTGAATTGGTGTTTTATTAGCTTCGACCATTAAAAGTCAGATGCAACTTATTTTTGTTCAGACCATCATTGTATCAAAAGATTGGGAAAAAAAGCTCTAAAAAGCACCTCAGAAAATCTAAAATCCCATGTCTTCTGGTAACCTAGCAGCCCCCAGACCCCAGCTAAGTTTAGTTATTACAATGTTGTCTTGGTCAGTTAGGATGTGCTTAATGGATGTAGGAAAAAACAAAGGTGAAAGATAACACTAAATGTCTTTCTTTGATCATGTTTTTGTTTTGGCAATCACTGGATAAAAAAGGATGCTTAAAAAAACCTAAAATGCACCTTAGAACATCTAGAACCCCATGGGTTCTGGTGGCATTGTGGCCCATATACTGCCTGGCTTAATACAGTTATTTCCTCTGCACTTATTAAAATGTAGTCTTGGTAAGTCAGGATGTGCTGAAAGGAGCTGGAAAACACAAAGTAGAAAGAGTAAGGCTAAATGTCTTCCTGTGATCGCAGTTCCTCTTTAGGCAATCACTTGATGACAAAGGTTGTTCAAAAAAAAAAACTCTAAAATGCACTTCAGAGCATCTAGGACCCCCAGATTCCTAGCTTAATGTATTTGTTTCCTCCATTGTTATCAGAGTGCAGTCTTGTCTAGAAAGAACATGTTGGATGAATAAATGAGTAGCTGCAGAAGAACAATGAAGAGTAAAACACACTCAGAATAGGGAAAAAAGTAATCTGGAGTGCGGATATGGGGGCATGGAGAGGGTACCATTGAGCCTTTCCTCCAAGGGCAGTAGATTACCAATGTCTATCTCTGTTCAAGAGCAAGACTGTAGCTTGAAAAACTGAGAAACAAAGTTATCAGATGTGTTAAGGAACATAACAATATGACAACATTTAAACCAAGAAGTATGAAACTTTATAGTTACTATATCTGCCGTAGATGGCATCAGGATTTGGCCTTAAAATGACTAAATGCAAAGCAAATGATCTGGGTTGGGCGGGTGGCCTAATGGTTAAGGTGTTTGCCTTACAAACATAAGGTGCAGGGTTTAAGGCTCACAAGGGATAATTGGCTAGGCTTAAAATGGCCCGCAAGGGCAGTTAGCTTAGTACTAACCTATGAAACTATGAATGTTGTATTGAATGCATTTTGCTACAGAATGACCTGACAAATTTATGCAATCAGTTCAAGAGCAGATACACAACATGATCTCAGTCAAGAAGAAGAATATGGTACGTCACACTCTTCTGAGTTTTGCTCCTTCCCCCTCTTCACCCAAACGATGACTAGACAAACTTGACAAGTGAAGCAAGGTAACTTTTTAAGAACCTATGAATATGTTTGAACCCATCAATCTCCTTTATCTGCCATAACAAAAGGATTACACTTAGAAATCTTAGTGTCCTTCCTACCTTTTAAGCATCCAACACCTGAGCACAGAGAGTTATGGTGAATATAAACTAATTCCACACCAGGATTATGATCACTGGTAACGCTGTTAAAACTAGGAAGAAACATACTTCACGATAGTGTCCATTGGGCATCACTGTGTTTCACTTGAAAAAGCCACGTCTTCCAATTCTGTTTACTGCTAATCATCTTAATGGTAACATCAGAATAAATGATACTCTCCACAGTTAAGGGCTGCTCTAAGGCATGTGTTCCCCAGTGATGGCCAAGGCATAGCATAAGAAACTTTTGTGAATGAGATATGTACTCACCTCAATGTGTCTCAGCATGTTCACATATGCACAAAAGCAGCAGGATGGGCAAGGGAGTTAGCAGCCTTAAAGGACTTAATACACTGGTTTAATCTATTTCTTTTGACCAGATGAGAGGGTGAAAGTAAGGGTATATGATAATCATGGAAAAAGGGAGAAAGAAGCAGAGGAAAGCACATAAGGGGAACTGAACTGCTAAGTAATTAAGAGTTTGGGGATGTGGTAGTTAAGATAATATTTTTTAAAACAGCCATTTTTTTATACAGCAAGAAGTTAAGGTGGGAAAGAAGTATAAAAAGTGGAAAGAATGGTACGAGGTTTGTGGTAGGCAGAAGGGGCACATGAATAAACTTATAAGACAGAAAAAAACTGACATGGGATGTGCTGACACATAGAGGGAGGGAGAACACAGTGGTGCAGGAGATGTCAGATAAACAGAGGAAAGATGTTCTGCTTTGAGATAGGGTGGGGGTGACCAGCATTGCCGTCATCCCTATGTCAAACCCAGTGGGAGTCTAGACCCTACCTTAGGCCCCCACAACATTGGGCCCTTTCCTTGATGATACAGCTAGTGGCAGTCATGGAGATGACTCTGCAACTCACAAGAGGAATCTTTCCTGTAGACTGATGTGGACATGAGTGCGCCAATCCATCAGCTCCACTAACACCTCTGTAAACTTGTTCTTGCATATAAAGATGTCTTCACTCCTGGCAGACCCACCATCAGGAATCACAGAGGTCCAACAAGTGAAGCCCCACTAGGTGCAAAAAGAACTATGTTCCTCCTCCATAGATCCCTCTGGGAACCAACCCTGGCAGCATGGAGTGATGACAAGGCAGGTGGTGTTGGTCTGTAGGGACTGGTGGTCTGCTTTGAGACCACAGGTGGTGCTGTGCTCACTGCTGCATAAAAAAAAAGAAAATAACTGGTGAGAAACAACAAAACAATCAATAAAGAAACATAAAAACAGAAATGATAGTGACAAAGAGAGTGGGCAAGAGAAATGCAAACATATACTGAAATACAGTACTACATAATAATGAAAATATATTAACTCAAGTACAACTGCGGTAGTCAAATAAAAAAACAGGAGTTATCAATAACAGGGGTCTTCTACAAATGCATACATATGTAACTTGATATGCGTAACCTTTATAACCTGACTAATCTGTATGTGCCTGGGGAAACAGTCTGATAAAAATTTCGAAATAAGTATTTTTTGTAGGGGACGAGCCCCTATGAAGTTCGGTATGATTATACTTTTTTTCTAGTACTGTTCTATAAAGAACATCAACTGTGAATAATGCCTTGCTTTTTTCTTCTCTGTTTTGTTTTATTTAATCACATGTCATACCATGACAGTGGAATAACTCAAAAGATGAGTTTTTTAAATACATAAAATGTTGCTTCAGTTTGTTTATTTTTTTCATGCGTAATATGATGTGACTTCATTGTGCAGGAGTTACTATGTATACAGCCTCCATTGCTAAACTGTTGCCAGGAAATTGATTACAAAATATTGGAAAAGTGAGTCCACTTCATTTTCTGAATATATAAACATCACCTCAGTTGTTTGTCACAAGGAATTATCTACCATTAAGATGAGAATGAATAAGTTTACCTCTGAGCATAAATGCTGGGTAAAGTTAAGCTCTTTATCAGATAAATATTAATTTATATTCAATGACTGCTGTCTTTGCTAGGTTTTAGGTTCATAGGTTTATAAGTAAGTACTAAGCTAGCTGCCCGTGGGGGCTGTTTTTAAGCCTAGCCAGTTTCCTTTTCTGTGTTTGAAATAACGTATCCTATTTGGTTAAAGATTCACCTTATGCATCCCATGGTCAACAATTATTTATTACCCCCAAATGAGAATAATTGGGTTAATATCATAGATAATTTGAGGGGACCTATGCATACGATAAAACATTTAGGAACTGTCTCTGTCCATTAATAGTACAGCGGGCAGTCCTGGGGTAATTTTCTGTTTCCCATCCAGAGATCCAAGTTGCACTTAAATATGGACAGGGGTGAACTTTGTTTTTTGTGGATGGAGAGTCTGTTCCAGAGCAGTGGTATCCCCTGTGAGATATGCCTGTCCCTCCAAACTATTCTTTTGATGTTACAGAGGAGGTTTAGATTCCTAGACTGAGTATTTCTGATGCCATTTGACTTGCTGATATGCATAAATCCATCTGTAATGGGTCAGATGATGCCTTGTATGCTAGACACAGGTAATCTCTAAACAGTCTATAGGATAGCAAGTATAGTGATAGGGTTTTGAGTTGGTCCATGAAGGACATATTGAGGCCATGTATCCTTTTAGGAAGGTATCTCTGTGGGCATTCTAGTTGTTGTATGACAGATACATGCCAAAGTGAGCATTACACTCAATGACTGGCCTGATGAGGCCTGAGTAAAGGAGGACAATGACATTACATGATCTAAACACACTCCCTTTGTTTATAAACTGTGTAATATAGATGGACTTTCTTACACCAATGGACACGTTTGTCAAATGGTAGATCATTGTCCACAAAAGTTCCCAAATCATGAACAAGTTGGTCAACTCTTAGGGATGTATTGTGAATGTGATAGTTCCCTGGGGTAGATGACTTCCCAAAGGATACAGTAATGCATTTTTGGCATGTAGTTTCAGTCTATGATTTTGGCACTAGTTATTTATTTGGGACAAACCTTCCTGTAGGATCACTAAGTCATTTGGGGATTCAGTGACTGCTCCTACCTTGCAGTCATCTGTAAAGTTAGTCAGCCAGAGCCGTTTGGTATTGTCATTTACTTCAGAAAAGTGTGTGCCAAACAGGAGTGGTCACAGCACAGAACCCTGGGGAACTCCATTGGTGATTGACCTTTTTGTGGAGGTAACTTCCTCCATTTTGATTATCTATGTCCTGTGAGCCAGTTGTCAATCTAATGGGTGACATAGGGGTTTATTCCCTGTTTATTTAGCTTTTCTACTATGCCTGAGTGGGGAATTGTTTCAAACGCTTTGGCCAGGTCAAGGTATGTGGTGTGTGCCATTTTGCCTTCATCCATTGCTTTCATGACCTTTTCAAAAAAAATCCACCCTCAACAAATCCAAACTGAGATAGGTCCAGTGTTGGAGGTTCCCTATGTCCTGATTGATTAGTTCCATTGTAAGACTTTCCATGAGTTTGCATATGTACCTGGTCAGTCTTGTGTGTCTGTAATTCCTTGGAGCTCTGGAAGGTCCTCTCTTATGTAGGGGAATGACTGTAGCTATTCTCCATTTACTTGGTGCAAAACTTGTATGGAGGCTAAGACTGAACAGTTTTATTAGGGTTGAGGTTAAATCATGCTTCATGCTATTCAAGATGCATCCAGGGATATTGTCAGGACCCAATGATGCAGTATGTTTAACTTTTCATGGCACTTTTTGGACTTGGTCTTGTGTGATAGCTGAAGGCAAGACAGTTTCAGGTATATCTTGAGGGACAGATGAGGGAGTAAAGTTAGAACTAAGTTTAATGGCTAGTAGGTTTGCTACATCTTCAGCCTCATTGTAGGTAGCATCATTCATAATCAGCTCAGTGCATTGCTGTGTTGTGCTTTTGAGATTATGGACATAACTACAAATACCTTGTGCTTGTCTTTGGCTTGGGTAACTATTTTACCCTCAAACATGGCTTTAATGGATTTTATTAAACTCTGGAGTTGTTTTTTCTGGGAATAGCTCTTCTTACTTTTAGTCAAAATTATTTTCCTTTTCTTGTAAAGGTTGTTGATATTATGGTCCCACCATGTGGGTTTGTTTCTGTAGTTTGCCTGCACTTGTTCCTATGGGGTGCAGCTTCATCTATGCAGCTCTTTACATGCTGGTATAGTGTGGTGGTGTATGTTTCAGTGTATTCAGTGGAGTTAACTGGGTGTGGTGGGGATATGAAGCTTGCTAATATATCACTTAAGGGGAGGTAGCTTGTCTTACAGAAATTTATAAAGGTACCTTCAGTGAAAGGGGTCTCTGGTTTCAGTTTTATTTTGAAGGAGACTGCTTTAGGGTTAGACCTAATAAGTGATGAAGATACACACGGGATGGTGCAAGATGATCCCATATTAGTAAGGCAAGATCCAAGATGTTTCCCTCAGTAGGTACTATACATAATTGTTCTAGGGCATTTGTATTGACAAAGTCCAGGAATCTCTGTGCTTGTCCACTGGTATTGATGTAGGTATCTCAGTCTACAGTTGTATAGTTTAGATCACCTTGGAAAATGGTATTGGGTTCAATATTGAGTGATTCTAGTTCCTGTAGATAGATGCTGTAGCTTTCTTGTGTCATAGAGGGAGTTCTATAGCTACTATATGGTATGGGACCTTTATGATGGCTATTTGGACATAAAGAAGCTGTGGTGCATCATGCTTTTTAGCAGGCTTGATATGAGTCTCTTCTGGATGTAGATTGAGACAGCTCCACCTTCCTTCCCTTCCTCCAGAGTAACTGGTCTAAACGTGTAGAAGGCATTATAGCCTTGCACAGCCAGACTGCTCCCTGCTATTTTAAACCATGTTTTAGTCACTACACAGGCATCAGTGTCCTCCAGGGTGAGAAGGGCTTGCAGAGAGTGGGTCTTCTTGTTTAGGTTCCTAGCATTGATCAGTAACACCTTCATATTTTCCTTTGCTTGTTTCATTATGTTGGTGGGTTTATCAGTTGGCATTGCCTGTAAAAGGCACTATAGGGGTGAATAGTCTTTGCCAATAATCAAAACTCTAGAGGGGACAGATGCAGGCCATCCCTGGTGAAGCAGCATGGTCTGTTGAGCATATCCTCCCAGGTTGACAAATACCCTTAGAATGACACCAAAACCTAACTGTCTCTATGGAGGTACACCTCAAGTCATTCAAGCTGGCATGAACAATGACAGAGGCATACTGGTACTTGTTGTTCAAGGACTTGAGTACATGAGTGATCTGATGGATCCTGGCACCAGACAAGCAACTGACCATCACTCTTACCTTGCTCAGCCTAGTAAGAGGCACACCTGTATGTCTTACAATTGAGTCATCTATAACAAGAATGATTGGTTGGGCTGATGCTTATCTTAAGGGCTCAGCATCTTTGGCCTTTGGACTCCTTGTTCTATATGAGGAAGTAAGCTTAATTTGCTGAGTGTGCTTTGTGCCTGTGCTGTGTTTTGGAGGTCTTTGAGGTTGAGGCAAGTTAATCTTTAAAATCTCAGCATATAGTGGATTAAGTGTATTGTGATGGTTTTGGAGAAATGTGTTGTGTGGTGTACTGCTGTGGATTTTGGTGTCTGAATTTACTGTGTGTGGGATTTTTGTCTTCAAAGATATTATATATGCACATCTCTCACACACTGTCTTATGCTGTTTCAGTAATAGATGATCATCAGACAGCATGAGATACTTTTTGCACTCTCTTAAGATACCCATCTCAACCAGGCTGGCTAGACAAGTTGTATGAAAGTTCTGGATCATGATGCTGACAAAAATGACTCTGGAGGCAGGGGTAACTAACTGCTAGGAGTTTGGTTTTAGAATAATATATGGGTAGACGTGTTACTGAGTATTTTTAAACTACAGTACAAAACAACAAGCCTGGAAACTTACTTCTGCCACCTGCAAGAACCAGGAAACTAATGATAGTAAAAAAAAATGTGTGATTTAATACTAAAACCAGGGCATGGAGTCTCAGTACACTCAATAGTAAGCAATTTTATGAAAGCTCTTTTAGCTTGGGGGGGTAGTTAAAGGGGAGAGAGTCTGCAAAATGATACTTATGTGCTTATTGTCAATAGCCAATAACCTGAGAGAGAGGGAGTTATTTTAGAAAATGCTACTTTACTTATTGTTTTGATGTAGACGTACTCCGTATATACTTATTTTAATATTTATAGGTCCTATGTGCATGCATTTTGAAATTTATAAAACTTAATAAAATGTTATTCATCTTGTTTTTTCTACCAGTTTACAAAAAAAAAAGAAAAAATGTTTGTAAGATTATTACATTCATCTTTCTGAAAGCTAAGACCAATTTCTTTCAAAGATGTGGTAGAAAATGTACCTAAGTCTCATGGAGGACTTATGCTAGTTACAGAATGGGAAATGACATGTTTTCACAAAAATTAATTAATGCTAGGTGTTGTAAACTTTTCATTTCCCTTTAATGTAAACATTGATAAATAAATTAATTAGTTAAATAATTAATCAGGTGGTACTTGTCTATTGTATCCTGCATACATGCATGTCTATTTTCTTTGTTAACATAACATGGTCTAAGTAAATTACTTAATTGTGTTTTTGGCATAATATACTATTGACAGAGTTGGTTGATATATGTCAGTCTGAAAGAAAAGAGTGAATATGAACTTTGCGTGGTAGTGGAAAGTGAAGGAAGGGATACTGTTTGAGGCAACAGATTAAAAAAGTAGCATCAGATACATAACAGACATATGAGGTTAATTCACATGTGGTTCCTCACTTCTGATAGGTTATTTAGAGTAAGAAAAAAATAACAGTATTCATTTGGAAATCTGGGACTCTAAGCGAAGGATTGCTGTATATGCTCTGAGTTATAATTTAATTGATACCCAGTGAAAGATTATGGGTCAGGCACGGGAGAGAAATTTTTTGGGGGAAAAAAATCCAGAGGTCTCTTGGAGTTTGTCTAAATGGGACTTTGCAAACAAGAGCTTGGGGGAACGTCAAAAGTAAAGAAGTCCATTTTACCTTTATCATCAGTAATGAAATCAAGAATGGCCAGAGTGGGTAGGGTTGTAGGAACAAGGTGCTCTAGATCTGACTGCTCATTTCAGTACTGCTTGAAGTCTTTGTATCTTATGATTAGGCTTAGACTGCATAAAGCCTAATTAACTTGAGATTGCTTTTGAGTTGCAGTGATATGAAAGTAAGAATCAATAGTATGAGGGGAAACCACATCACAACGTAGCAGTGAATTGTTGCTTCCACTTCAAAATGAATGTTTTGATTTTCAGTGGTTGCAAGTGTGCAAAACTAACTTAATGTGATTTAATTTGTTAAGATGGCTTTTGTCTTCAGTTAGTGATTTTATGCAAGTGCAATTAAGACCTTTTTTAGGTATGGCAGACCTAGCAAACTTACAAATTCTCAATACACAGAATATACAAAAAGATTCATGGCTTTTCCTCTAGGTTATTTAACTAAGTGTTTTCTAGGTTTTGGTCAGATATAGCAGACTGGGAAAATTTACAGTTTGTGGAGAAAATCATACCATGTCATAAAGTGTATAGATTACCGAGCAAATTCTATTAGGAGTGGAACCAGTTTTGGAATATTATCACATCAGGACTGAAGGGCAGGAGTCGTGAGAGATACACATCCTCAGTGCACAGGTCATACAAAAGGATGCACTGTTCTTCTCCTTGGTTAAGTGTCTCTGTGTGTGCAACAAGCATTAGAGGTTAAGACAGTGATGGCAAACCTATGACATGCGTGTCAAAGGTGACACACCACAAAGTATTGGGTGACACTCCAGAGTTTACCAACACCTAAGTTACCAAAGAAACTGAACAAAAATACAGGAAATATGTGATCCTGCACTTATTAATTAAAACTGAGCAACAGAAAAAAGTCATTAATTGATAATCCAGTCAAATGCAATGTGTTCCACGTTTTTTTCAGTTCAATTCAAAATTACTATTAAAAGCAGTGAACAAAAATGTACCCTATTTAAGCCCAATTATCAGTGCACATATTGTTTTCTCTATTGTAAGTCACTGTTTTTTTCTTTTACTTTTTAATACATAGCAGCACACATGATTGGACTGTATTTTTTAAGTAAATTAATATGTAAAGAATTGTTTCCCTTTTGGTGGGGGCTGGGGAGTGACCCGCCAGTAGAGTCAAGACAGGCATTTTCCTAATTTTTGACATGCTGAGCCCAAAAGGTTCATCATAGAGTCACCACCTGTCCCACTTTGTGAGGGACAGTCCCTCTTTGGGCAGTTGTGTTCTGCAAACAAATTGTAAAAGTGCCAAATCTCCTGAGATTTTAGGACAAAATTATTTCCTATATTTTATGTAATAGTTGCATAAAACAGTTATTCTGTATCTGAAACACCTAAATGTTATAAGAAACAGAATAAACAACTAAAATGCTACAAGAATATGCTTTTATTTAGGCAAAAAAAAAAAAAAAAAGTTATGTTGTACCATAACGTTCCATATGTGTTGTAGATCTTTGTTCATTCATTACCATTAGGACCTCGGTTCCGTCCTCGTAACCATTACGGCCATTTCCAAGCTTGCGCCAGCCAAAAATTCTCAGCTAAGACCTACCCATAATGCCCTTCTCCTAGTTACTTCAGATCGAGTTTGCCCGCCCTTAGATAATAGATGTAGTAATAGAAAAAAATAGTAGGAGACTCTGTCTGAGCAAATACCTTAACCAGGAGTTTCTAAAGTCCACCAGGAGTCCAGGCAGGGGGAAGGAGGGCGGGAAGTAATGAATGAACAAAGATCTACAACACAGATGGAATGTTATGGTAAGACATAACTTTATCTGATGTTGTAAATCTTTGTTTATTCATTACCATTAGGACCGAGTCCCCAGCTACTTGAGGTCAAATCCAATTTGTAATGAGATATAAAGGTATGAGGTCTTGCCCAAGTGGCTGCTGCGCATATATCATCCATAGAGGCTCTGGAATGAATTTAGAAGTAGCCATAGATCTGGTAGAATGAGCCTTTATTCTGGAAGGTAGGGATAGCTTATTCTGTTGGTAGATAAAGGTAATGATGTTTCTAAGCTAGGAGGATAAAGTCGCTTTGGAAACAGGTTTACCCAATCTGGGTCAGGCAAAGGCCACAAACAATTGATCTGTTTTCCTGAAAGATTTAGTCCTGTCCAAATAACAACAATGCTGCCGATGCACATCAAGGGTGTGCAAAAGGTACTCCCCTCTGTTAGAATGCTGAGGGAAGAAAACCGGCAGGTCAATAGATTGATTAATGGAAAAAACAGAAATGACCTTGAGCAAGAAAGAAGGGTTAGTATGAAGGGACACCCTATCTGTGTGGAAGATCAAGTAAGGACTCTTGACACTCAAATCCTGCAGCTCAGATACTTTTCCCGCTGAGGTAAGTGCTACTAGAAGTAAGGTTTTCCATGACAAAAATTGCAAATCACATGAATCAAAAGGCTCGAAAGGAGAACCTGTGAGAGACTGAAGTACCAAAGTCAAGTCCCAGGGTTCTAAGGGAGGCTTGACTGGAGGTTTAACATGTAATACTTCTTTCAAAAAGGTCTTGCATAGGTGGTGTGACATAACTGAAGAATTATCAAGATCATTATGAAAATTGGCGATAGCTGCTAAATGTACAGTGATCATCGAAGCTGAGGCTCCTGCTTGCAAAACAGTAGTCATGTATTGTAGGATCTTTTGAATAGGCATAGAGAAAGGGTCTAAGTTCTGATCTTTGTCCCAAATAGAGAACCTAGTCCATTTACTAGAATAAACTTTCCTAGTGGAAGGTTTGTGTGAAGCCAGAAGAATTTCACAAACAGAAGATGGGATGTCAGGCAGCTTGGCAGTCATTGGAAGTGAAGAAACCAAACTGTGAGCTTGAGACTGTGAAGGTTCAATGAATCAGCCCCTGAGGATGAGATAACAGGTCTTGGGAATGATCCAGGATCCATGGACTGTTAATCAGATGAGGCCATAGGGAAGACCCAGTGGCCAATCGTGCATTAGAGCGTCCTTCGGTAGTTCCCCCGAGGGGGGATCAGGGCAAAGTAGCTTCTGAATTTGTAGTTTAGAGGGGGAAACAAACAGGTTGCAGCAAGGCTTGCCCCAGTGTTGGGAGATCCAATCCACTGTTACAGGGTTGAGGGACCACTCATGAGGCATCAGGATGTGCCTGCTCAGATTGAACGCATTAAAGTTGGAACTCTCGGGAATGTGTGTTGCTATAAAGAAGTGGTTGGAAGCTATCGCCCAGTGCCAAATCCTCATGACTTCCCGACACAGGGGGTAAGACCTGGTTCCACCTTGCTTGTTGATATACCAGACAACTGACATATTGTCTGACTGAATTGCAATGGTCCCAGAGGGTAAGGACGCATGGAACGCTTGCAATTCTAGGAGAACTGCCCTCAGTTCCAGGACATTTATGTGCAAATTGGCCTCCATGGGGGACCAGGTGCCTTGGACAGTCTTTTCCTGTAAATGCCCCCCACCCTAACAGGGAAGCATCTGTGTTCACCGTGGCCATGGGCTGGGGAAGACAGAATGGTTAACACTAAAGATTCGTTTGTGGGTTCATCCACCATAACATTTCTTCCTTGCAACGGTTTGAAAGACGTAACATGGTGGAGTGGGTAAATTAGCAATGACCATTGTGCGGAAAGCAGTCACTGTAGGATTCTCATGTGCAGTCTCACCAGTGATACCAATGTACTGCCAGCCGCCATGGAGCCTAAGAGTTGCAGTACAAGACGTGCTGGTACATAGGTCTGAGAAGAATGTCTTGGATTTGGTGTGTTATGTTTGAAAACCTTTGAGGGGGGAGAGAAGCTTGACAGGATGTTATGTCGAAGACCGCTCCAATGAATTCCAACGTCTTCATTGGAGACATTGAGATTTGTCCTTGTTGACTGTAATCCCCAAGTGGAAAGCAAGACCTTGAGTGTAAGAAGATTCCTGGTCGGAGCGATAAGGAGCCAATCTTCTAGATAGAGAAACACCTGAAATCCTTGTAGTCGAAGATGAGCTACCACAACTGCCATACATTTGGTGAACACTAGAGGGGCTGTCGATAGACCGAATGGCAGTGCCCTGAACTGGTAGTGACTGGGTCCCAGCCAGGAGTGGAGAAACCTCCGGGAGTGGTGATCCATCTTTATGTGGTAGTACGCATCATGGAAGGTCTATAGAGCACATCCAGTTATCCATCCCTAGGAAGGGAAGAATGGACTGTATTGTGACCATCCGGAAATTTTGACGTTTGATAAATTTGTTCAATAGGCTGAGATCCAGGATTGGTCTCCAGTCCCCTGTCTTTTTTGGCACTAAAAAGAACCTTGAGTAAAACCTGGATCCTGTCTGGTCTGGTGGTACTGGTTGGATGACTCTTTTCCTTAGCAGCTTTTCTATTTCTAAGGCTGCTAATTCCCTCTGATTGGGTGGTACATCAGGGATAGGAGTTAAATCGAATGGTATTTGGTAGCCTCTGGATATTATTCTCTGCACCCAAACATCAGTAGTAATAAGATGCCAGGCTGGTAGATGCAGAGAAAAATGACTCCCGACTGCTTCCAGAGGAAAGCAATCGGACCGCTGCACAGGAGTGCTGGTAGGGTCTGCAGGAGAAAGAATCTCTAGCACCCTGGTTACGTGGACCCCCTCTACCCCGAAAGGGATGTCTTCCATATGAGTTGCCCCCTCTGCCCTTAGGGGATTGTTCACCACGAGTGTCACGAAAAAGTCCTTTGGGATTTCTTGAACCACATTTTTCCTCCCTTCTGGTTCCTGGAGTAGGACCTCTGGGGGTTGGAAAGGCATATGTCCACAGCAGACAAGGTCTTTCCATCTTTCTCACTACGTGTAAGTTTATCTCGTACTTTGGGTCCAAAAAGTGCAGATTTGTCAACAGGTGCATTGACAAAGGAAGATTTAAAGGGGTCTGCGTAGTCACACAACTGCATCAAAGCATTACGTCACATGACAACGCCTGATGCGGCTGCTCGAGCTGCCCCCTTAGTGGAGTGAGATATCAAACACATGGAGGAGTTTGAGCTGGATTCAAGGGTAGCTAGCTGCAAGGCAACAGTATCACGCACCTCATCAGGCAGTACCCCACCAAAGTGGGAGACATTTGGGAAATTAGGTCTCTTTGGAGGTGAGGAAAGTATATCAGATAGAACAGTGACCGAATGGCGAATGTCGCTGCAGCATAGGTCCATTTCCCTAGTCTGTCCATGGTCCGGGACTCTCTGTTTGGAGGATGGGAGGTGGATGGACAGTGGAACTATCTTCTGCCAGTTCCGTCTTGCTGGCCACTGCCATGACCATAGAATTAACTGTCAACTGCTAGGACCAGTGGGGCTGGTCTTCAGGTGTAGATAAAATTTTTTGTCTGGCCTCTGAGGGACAGGTTCTACATTGTCTGGGACCTTCCAGGCACGCTGCACAATGATTTTAACAAGGTCATCTGCCTGTGGAGTCACCCAGGAAGTAGATGGCCAGGCACGGAAGGCCTGCAGGAACACCGATTCCTCAGAAGAAGGCTTATAGGACTTCCAGTCTCCCCGCTGCTTGAGGATTTCCAAGAATGTCTCTGAATGAGATGTCGCCTGGGGAAGACCGTGGGGACCCTTCCCCCTCATCACAATCAGTGTCTTCAGTGATAGATTCTCCTGGTGAATCAAGGTACTTCCTCTTGCACCGTTTCTTCCGGGGTGGCTCCCCAGTTGAATTTTCTGAGGAGGACTCCGGGGAAGGGGTTCCCTTCAAAGAGGGTTCTTGTGACTCCCGTGCCTGGGGTCCCAAAGTAGAGGGTTGGGAGAGGTGTATGCTAGGGAAGGGTTCTGATACTGATTTCATTGATGCTGACTGCGAGTCCACTACCTGTACAGCAGGCCCGCCTGAGGAGGGATGGGAGTCCGGAACTGGGACAACCTCGGAACCGCAGTCTCACCTTGCCATGAGGAGCCCATCTCCAGGTGAGGAGCTCTGAGAGAACTGGAAGCCATTGGAGCCATGGACATTGATGGCACCAGTGAGAAAATAGGCACGGGGCTAGGTACCAAGGTACGGATGGTCCAAGCACTGCTTCAGGAAAGCATCAGTTCCACCGGAACTGATGCAGCAAAGGTGGACTGTGCCAACAGGGAAAACACTGCTGTTGGAACCGAGACAGTATGCACCGGAGTGGAAGTATCTTGTCCTTGGCAGGTATTTGAGTTTTGGAGCTGATGGAGCCAAAGAAACTGTCAGCACCATGGCTGGAGATGGTGCCAAAGCAGGTACAGTCATCGGAGCCAATGTCAGATCAAAGGACGGCACCGAAGTCAGTGGTGTCGAGGTCGGAACCGAAATAGGGGTGAATATCATGGATGGCACAGAGGGAGAAGACACAGAGCCTGGTGCCAAAGAGGTCTGCGACGAGGGCGCTGGCGAAGCATGGAACCAACTCAGTTCTATAACTGACGAAGATGCAGGACCGAGTGACTCCGTTTGTCCTTATTTTTTTTTTTTGTTTTTGGCGGGGGTGAGACCTCTAACCCAGACAGAGCCTCCAAAAAAGGTGTCTTGAGTAATCTGTTTTTCCTTATGTTTTTTGGTGTTTGGAGGGGGTGAGACCTCCGACCCAGATAGAGCCTCTGAAAAAGGTGTCTTGAGTAATCCATTTTTCCTTATTTTTTTGGTCTTTGGAGGGGGTGAGACCTCCGGCCCAGATAGACCCTCTGAAAAAGGTGTCTTTTTAAGATGTTTATTTTTATGTTCTGCTAGTGTACAATTACTAAAACTAGCACAAATATCACAGTCAGCTTTAATATGATCCACGCCCAAACAGTAGACACAACAAACATTTGTATATGAGTTAGGCATCTTACATCCACACTTGTCACACTGTTTAAATCCCAACCAGATAGAGCCTCTGAAAAATGTGTCTTGTGTAATCCGTTTTTCCTTATGTTTTTTGGTCTTTGGAGGGGGTGAGACCTCCGGCCCAGATAGAGCCTCTGAAAAAGGTGTCTTTTTAAGATAAGTTTATTTTTACGTTCTGCTAGTGTATAATTACTAAAACTAGCACAAATGTCACAGTCAGCTTTAATATGATCCACTCCCAAACAGTAGAAACAACAAACATTTGTATCTGAGTTAGGCATCTTACATCCACACTTGTCACACTGTTTAAATCCCTACTTAGCTTTGTCTGACATAGTAAGGCAACAAGGCTATCCTATAGAAAAATTAAGGGAGAAAATACCAATGATGTTATTTTAAAAAATAAAATACCACTAGTAAAAAGGAAAGGCCTGTCAAAGACAGGAGAGAGGGACAGTAACAATAAAGGTAAAAATTAAATTGCCAGGG
The DNA here is from genome assembly GCF_019279795.1 of Protopterus annectens. Classification (NCBI taxonomy): domain Eukaryota; kingdom Metazoa; phylum Chordata; order Ceratodontiformes; family Protopteridae; genus Protopterus; species Protopterus annectens. The sequence continues at coordinate 560,582,242 of NC_056726.1, read as the reverse complement.
AAAAGGGTAGGAAATAGGCTTAGGTGATAGGCGACAGTGAAAAAAGGCTAACTTGACTAAAAATTAAATAATTTTGAAGAGAAACTATCTTAAAATTAACAATTTTCTACTTGGCTTTGAGCTAGATGGCTAGCACGTCTGACTAGGAATGCGGCAAACGAGATCTGGAGTAACTAGGAGGGGGCATTATGGGTAGGTCTTAGCTGATAGTTTTTGGCTGGCGCGAGCTTGGAAATGGCCATATCAGTTCCGAGGATGGAACCGAGGTCCTATTTGTAATGAATAAACAAAGATTTACAACATCAGATGTGAAGTTCTGTCCTTTGTACTGGCCGTGGGTATGTTTCGCCCCACAAAATCTGACATTTGTACCAAAAATGTCCCACTTTGGTCATTTGTAAAGGTGTCAACCCAAGTTCATCATCACTGGGCTAAGGCAAGCATTACTGTTCCTGAATGGTGGGAATTAAGAAAAAGAGAAGGAATTAAAAGTAAGCACTACACTACTAAGGAGTGAGGCACATGCTCAGGAATATGGGCTTTGTTGTAAAATTTCTGTGGTACAGATGCCCGCATGAAGTGAGTGGAGCAGCTGTATTATATAGATTAGGATAGCCCGAAATTTTGCATTAAATGTGAGACAGGGGTTTCTATTGTTTTTACAAACTTGCACAATCACGTGGTTTAAGGAAAACAAGGTGTTGTTTTGCCCATATACCTGGGGGCATATCTTCTGAAAGGGCTCGTAAGTATTTAATGCGTTAGTATTTTTGTATTTGCTGCAACAGAAGCTAGTGTTGTGTTATACAATGACATGCAAAAGACAGATTTGCATGTTACACGTTTTATGGTACACTTACCAGTGTGAATTTGTTACATATCTCTCAACTGTCCTTGATTTTGTTTCAAAATTTTTCCTTCACCCTTCATAAAATGCTTGATTTCTGCGAGAAAACGATGAAAGTAATACCTATTTTTTTTTTTTTTTTTAGAAAATAAGTATAATGCAAATCTTCTTAATATGTGAACGTAATAAGATAGCATTTTCAGTATTTAAATATGTCCTTGATTTTTGGGATATTGTGCCAGATATATCAGTAATAGCTTGGCCATTTACTTCTAGATGCCATTAAATCCGGCGTAAGCCGCGGGAAGTTTAAGGTATTAAAAGCAATAAGCTTTGTTCATTTAATTGAACAAGCATTTAAGAGTTGAATTTGAATGAGTCATTTTGTATATTTTTCGCGTCTATATTTAGGTCGATACGGAATCTATTCCCTTGACCTTCCTGCAATTTACCTGGAAAACATTCATTATTATTTTTAACGTTACACTTCCTTTATTACTCACAACACTGTGAATAAGAATAACACACTCTCATTATATACAGTAATTTTTATCTTGTTTTCGGAGCATAACCAGAAACGCTGAACGTAATAACTGTACGTGAAATTTACAATTTACAAGTGGCGGTTTACAATAAACCGTTACTATGAAGTACTTGGTGCTCGTTACCAAGCCGTGCACGGGCGCACTTTACTTGAAATGAAGCAGGAAATCAGTATTTTGGACCTTTAGTAGTTCGTTGTGCGCAGCAGGCCAGATACAGGAGCATGAAGAAATAGTGGTATATTATTTACTAAGACAAGTGCTCTTTTTGCATTAAATTAAACAGACATATTACCCGGGGGAAATGCTTATTTTGATACCTATTTTTTTAAACTAGCATACTGTGTGCGGCCGAGGTTGCCACTTAAATGCTGACAATAGTCACTAAAAATCTAAAAGAATAATTTAAGTTTTGTTAACATGCATTTTTGCTGAATAACGTGAAATCTGTAGCAGTGGAAGTTGTCATTATTTACTGGCATTAACCATTAGTGTTTTGTCACAAAAAAATACAAATTTTATAGGAGACAAAGTTAATGTCTCAAGCCAAGCACGGATGATTTCTAAAACTAGGGAAAGGGGATTACTTGAGGTTGTTATTTTTTTTTTTTATTATATCTGGAACGTTGGATTCACTTTCCGAGCAGTAGTGCCCCCTCTAGTGGTGGAAAAGTTCTCTCCAAAGTTAAACAAAGTGGCTACTTCACAAAGTTGTTCTCCTCTCAGCCTCTCCTGTTCTGACTTAAGTTGGAGCCGGTGCAAGTTTCGCCTGCAGAGTATGGATTTGACTCAGGCTGACATGCTGACCCGCTAATCGGTATCCGCCTTCAATGTCTGTTCAAATAGCAATCACCAAGTCCATTTCAGACAGCAGGAGACACAGGACATAACTTTTCAGTATTTTCACGTAACGTTCTCTGGCGAAAATCAGTGAAAACACTGCGTTTTAAGAGTTCCGCAAAACTATTTTGGACACATTGAAGGAGCCCTAAAATGCACTGAAAGCCGTTGAATAAACACTATAACCTTTATAACAGTTTACAAAAGTCTCTCGGCCCATCATCTGGGATTAATAGTTAATGTCAGGAACTTTTACTACACCTAAATGTTGACCACAAGCCTGTCAGAACTTTCGTGGCTACCTTTGTGGGGGAAGCATGATGTCTGATCCAGGGCTGGTATTCTGCCTTTTAGCCGCTTGTCTGGTTTTCCAAACTGTTTCACCCTCGAGTCCTGCCAGAGACTCAGGGGAACCATGCCCACCTCCCAACTCGGTGAGTTGTTACTTTTAATTCCATTGCTTTTGGCTTGTTTGAAATGTCATCGTTTTTGGTGACCACCAATTACCTTTCAAGGAAAAATCAAAGTACATTGCCGTCTGCGTAGAGCGCAGGAAAATGTCTTGTTTGCAGCGTTGACCTGTAAAGTCACTAGGTCCATATTTTGTAAACATATTTAAAATAAAATATTAATGATATTATTGACTGTCTTGTGCAGTGCTGTACATGTTGCTGCCTTGTGCATTTCCTTAAGACAACATTTTATTAGACTGGTGAGCTGTCATTTTTCCCACTTTGTTTTAAGAAAGTAATTTAGAGCATGCAGTATTATCTTACACAAATATTACTTTATATATGAAGGAGTATGTAATTACTTTCTTAACAATCTGCATGTGTTATCTTTAGAAAGCATGTATTTAACAATATGGCCACTTGAAACAGAGCTGTCATCAAGTGGTAAAGGCTGGGTTGCTTAAAATACGGATTTGAAATAAATAGTATTTTTCTGAAAATCTCTCTTTTTTTCTACACAGCAAAACGATTTGAATTCATTTTTATGGACCATCAAGAGAGATCCTCCATCACACCTTTTTGGAACTATCCATGTGCCTTACACTCGAGTGTGGGACTTTATACCTGAGAATTCCAAGAGGGCATTCATGGAGAGCAACAATGTATATTTTGAGCTGGATCTTACAGACCCATACACCATCTCTGCTTTGGCCAGCTGTCAGATGCTACCACATGGAAAAAACTTGCAAGATGTGCTGCCAAAAGACTTGTATAGAAGGCTCAAGAGCCACCTTGAATATGTCAAGCTAATGATGCCCCACTGGATGACCCCAGATCAAAGGGGAAAAGGTCTCTATGCTGATTATCTTTTTAATGCTATTGCTGGGAACTGGGAGAGGAAGCGGCCTGTCTGGGTAATGTTGATGGTGAACGCCTTAACTGAAGCAGACATCAGGTCTCGAGGTGTACCTGTGCTGGATCTTTACCTAGCACAAGAGGCAGAGAGGATGAAGAAGAAAACAGGTGCAGTGGAGCGGGTGGAGGAGCAGTGTCACCCCCTTAATGGACTTAACTTTTCTCAGGTAGGAGGCTCACATCACCTGTAGCATCCAGCTTGTAGATTACATGTCCAGAAGAAAAATGGCTAAGTGTACCACAGTTCTTCCAGCGTTAAATTTCTATTTTGTAGTATGCAAACTGAATCTTATGTTTCATTCTTAGTCCATTTAAAACAATCAGCACTTATATTGTTTAATGCTCTTTCACTGTTATGCTGATTAAGTTTTGCATGAACGCATGTTTGTGTGTATGTGTGTGTTTATGTGCGAACGTCTGTCTGTTTTTTGTGTGTATATGTGAACATTTTCCATGAGTGTGTTTGGGGGGGGGGCTGTCTGTGTGTGGGGTGGCTATGTATTTAAACATATAATAATCTGTAGTTGATGAACTTTTGTTAACTGAACTTCTTGGCAGCGAGTTCTGTTGGTAGGCTTTATACTAAGATATTTTTCACTGCTTCTAATATTTTACAAGTGCATATTCTGTTAATAGTTTGCAACAAAGTTTTAGAAGGAAACTTTGTGCTAGTGTGATAACTTCAGTAGTGCTTTTGACATTTCTGTTGTGGTTAGGGTTCATTATTGTGGGTAAGACAGAACAAATAGATGTACCCAGCACCAGATACAAGAGTAATTATAGAAATGGGGATGGACTTTTCAATTATTTGTTAAATGTGTTTAATATATAGAAGATAAATGCATGTATTAATGAGAGAATGACTTAAGCTAATCTTAGGGATAGCCAGCACTCTGTCTCCACTGATTCTACATGACTATATGTAACTGTATTATACGTAAGACACTGAACTTATACGTTACAAGTTACTAGAAATTTAGATGCATTTATGTAAGCACTTAAAACATGTATTTTCCTGATTTGTTTATTGAACTCCACTGTTTATTTAGAATAGAAATGATAAACAGGATCAGACAGCAGCATGTCTAGCCGTGTTATGTACTGCTTACATATCTGTCTTCTTTCCAGGGAGTCCGTAATAACCATGGCATTCTACTTCTGTGCCTGTTTCTGTACCACATTGGTACCGACAATAAAAACAGTACATGTAAGATTTGTTGTTTAATACAACAGACATCATGTAACTTAAAATCCATTGATTCTTGAGGCAAAATCATGATACGTCCTAATAGTAAGCCAGTATACTTTATTTAGGAAGACAGTAGCATTTGAAAAAAAGGAGTTGGATCACTTGTATTGTAAGTACACATAGCTTTATTACATGTAATATTTTTGTCCAAGCAGATTTGTGACAAAAATTACAATTAGCAACTGCCAAACATTCTGAGGAAAAGTAAGGGACATCTCTAAGAGGTAAAAGTGATAGCAACTATACTCCATCTGTAAGCCTAATGAAGGAAAATTTTAATGAACATATAACTATTCCTATCCTTCTGATGAACTGATATATAACAAGCATTTATTTAGGTATGCCTTTCTTAACATATGCAGAAGCAGTGATTAAGTATTTCAAATGTAGTACTATTACTTGAAAAATTAGAAAAAATATCATAAAACAAGTAGAGGGTACTGATTTTTATAACTCAGTTTAAACATACTATTCTGCTATACTGAGTCAGTGAATACATTGAATAAGCATTCCATTTTATTTAAAATGTTTGCGAGTTTAACAGTTTTATCAAGACATTTATTGAGAAATTTCAATATACAAAGTGTCATTTCCTTGAATTATATTAAAGGAATA
>NC_056726.1:560496782-560569282 GCF_019279795.1 Protopterus annectens | reverse complement strand
GCTCCTAAAGCATTTTTATACAGGTAAAGCACTGTTAAACAAAAGAAAGTACTTCATTCACCTAAATTCTGTTGAGTACACATCTCCCTATAGGTCCTTTCTGACTCAGTTAGACAGCAATCTTTTTCACTATTTCTAGCATGTCGAAGGGTCAGTTGCTGGCATCCTCTCCTGTTCAGCTGGCGAATCTGGGAATCTTGAGGCAATGTTACAATTGCCTCATGTACACAGACAACCCTCTCCTCCTCCCAACAAATACAAATATATGCGAGAGATGCAACTATATAGCCAAACTGGAGGCTGAGCTCTCTCAATTCAGTACTGGCAAGACCAGTCAGGAGGAGAAGATAACCACGCACACCACAAACCCAGTCTCACATAGAACTATCACAACAACAAACCAAACACATAAACACACAAAAACATACTCGGAGGCGCTGATTAAAAATCTACCAAAACAACAGAGGCCTCCAAAACAGACACCCAAGCAACCAGCACCTCAAGACATAGCACATGCAACACATAGTTCACAAAGTCAGTGTGCTAAACAGTCGCAGCCCTTAAGGCCAAACAACATGCCAGACAGACTTGTAATAGGTGACTCCATAGTCAGACACACTGACGTCCCGCTCACCAGACTGAACAAGGAAAAGGTCACAGTAAGCTGCCTGTCGGGAGCTAGAATCCGCCACATAACACAAGCACTCAGGTCACTCCACAGCAAGTACAAATATGACTCAGTCATTGTACATGCCGGTGTGAACGACCTGAGACATACCTCCCTGGACTACATGAAAAGAGACATAGAGGGGCTCTCTGATTATGTAGCCCAGGCCGGTATGACCCTGACCCTAAGCAGCATCTTACCCTCACCAAGAATGATGCCACAGTACAAAGACAAAATGATCAGTTTTAACAATTGGCTTAATTACTGGTGTCATTCTAAGGGGATCCAATGTCTGTCTGCTTGGGATGACATGCTTGACAAGTCATGCTGCTTCGCAAGGCATGGCTTGCACCTGTCACCCCTGGGCTTCCGGATATTGGCCAAGGCTCTTGCCACCCCTATAGTGCCTTTTTTAGGCAAGGCTCAAATGACAAACCTACCTCCCTAGAAAACACAAGTGGAAAAAAACTAAGGGTAATGCTGCTCAATGCCAGAAGTCTAAACCTCAAGATGCACGCCCTCGAAGCCCTCCTCAGTATGGAGAACATCGATGTCTGTGCAGTGACTGAAACCTGGTTCAAGGCTCCTGAGAGCACCCCAGCACTATCAGGTTTTACCTCATATTATGCTTTCCGGCCCCAAAACTTGGACCGAACCACAAAAGGAGGGGGCAGTATCCATTTTCATCAAAGATACCCACACCTCCAGGTTAGTGGCAACGCACGAAGCATCGGAGACTATCCAGGTGCAAATAACCATAGGCAAAACTGCCTTACAGTTTGTAGCATGCTACAGACCACCCTCTCAAACTCAGGAACCCCACACAGCCTTCCTGAAGACACTGGAGAGTATGAATGTCTCTCCAAATACCATCATTGTGGGAGACTTCAACTACCCAAACATAGACTGGGAACATTACTCAAGCCCCAACACCCTAGCCCAAAGGTTCCTAGAATTCATAAACTCAAATGCAATGGAACAACTAGTCACCATTCCCACAAGAGGAGACAAAATACTAGACCTGATCATCACAAACATGGGGACAAAATGCTCCACACCGGAAGTATATCCCTCTTTGGTAAGATCAGACCATAAATTAATCTCACTGGAAATCCACATCCCGCCCCCACCCCCTGCACAAAAGACCACAGTGAAGAACTTCTCAAAAGCAAACTTCACACTTTTTAAGACTGAAGTGGTATCCTTCAAGGCCCCTGGGCCAGTGGAAACCACAACCCACACTGCTGAATCCTTTGCAAATGCCTTCTATGGGCACCTTCAAGAATGCATGGATCATGCAATCCCAAATAAAACCAAGACCCATTCCCCCAAAGGCAGGCGCCTGGTCTGGTGGACCCCAGCCATAAACAAACTTTGCAACAGGAGGAGAAAGCTACTACATGACAGAGCAAAATCCCTAAAAGGGAAGGCGTCTCTGATCAGTACTAGCAAAAAACTACGATCACTCATAAAATCATCCAAGGCAAACTTTGAGAGAAAAATCGCAAAAGACACAAAAGACAATCACAATGCCTTCTTTAGCTATGTTAGAAACCTGGGTGGAAACTCCCAGATATGCTCAGAGTTAGTCCAAAATGACACAAAATACACTGAACCCACTGACATTGCCAACATTCTGGCAGACAGGTTCAGTGCAAATTTCTCCTCCCCCTCCATCCCAAAAGGGGAAATAACTATCCCAGCAGAGTGTAGCCTCCCTAACATCTCAGATGCCCAGGTGAGAGCCGCCCTCTCTAAAGCTAAAAACACAGCATCAATGGGACCGGATGGTGTCCCGGGCTGTGTGCTACATGAACTCCAAGAGGAACTAAACCCACACATAAGGCTGCTGTTTAATCTTAGCCTTTCTATAGGATACGTACCCAAAGAGTGGCGTACGGCAGCAGTGGTCCCACTTCACAAAGGCAGTGCTTCTACGGACCCTGGAAATTACCGCCCCATAAGCTTGACGAGCCTGGTCTGCAAAGCTATGGAGAGGATCATTATGGAACTCATAAACAAAGTCATTGGGGACCTACAGACATTGGATCCTACTCAATTTGGCTTTGTCAAGGGCAGATCCTGCCTTTTGAACTTGGTCGACTTTTTTGAAACAGTCACTAAGGCCATTGATGAGAGTAAGGCAGTTCACACAGCCTACCTTGACCTTGCAAAAGCCTTTGACACAATACCCCACTCGGGCATCATAGACAAACTCACCAGCTTAAATGTAAACCCATATGTCACAAGATGGGTTGCAAACTGGCTCAAGGACAGAACCCACAGGGTCAGAGTTGCTGGAGCTATGTCAGACTCTAAGCCAGTCACAAGCGGTGTCCCACAGGGCTCAGTCCTGGGACCCCTCTTGTTCGGCATTTATTTTTCCGAGGTACAGGCAAACATAGGAGGATTGTGGCTGACAAAGTTCGCAGATGACTGCAAACTGGGCGCCATAATTGATACTCCAGCGGACACAAACATCCTTCAGAGAGGCCTCATAGAAACGGATAATTGGTGCCAGAGCCATGGCCTTAAGCTGAATGCCAAAAAATGTATAGTCATACCCTTTGGGAAAAACAAGGTACCGACAAATTACCACATAGGCGGTAATCCATTGAGTACGGAAGATGTAATCAGGGACCTAGGGACCCAGGTTGACAGTTACCTCTCATTTGACACTCACATTGCCAAAGTGGTTAGGAAGACCTTCTGTATTGCCCACCTTATCATGAAGGGTTTCACATCTAGATCAAGAGAGGTCATTGTGCCCCTGTACTCTTCTCTTATCAGGCCAATGATTGAGTACAATGCCCCATTTGGGATGTATCTCACCCGACACCTGCAGCAGTTGGAAAGACCCCAAAAGTTCCTCACCAAGAGGATAAAGGGTCTTAAACATATGTCATATGCTGCCCGACTGAAAAAACTCCAGCTCTATTCAGTCGCATACCGCCTACTCAGAGGTGATCTGTGCCTGACATACAAGGCCATGTCCAATCCTGAATTAATGGACATGCTCCACCTCAGAAAATCCAAATCCATCAGAGCCACGAGAACAAGTGACTTAAACCTCAACACAGAAATAAATAGGACGTGCTGGAGGGACAGATTCATAACCCAGAGGCTTCCTACACTCTGGAACAGAATCCCAGTCCATGTTAGGCAGAGCCCCTCACTGACTCTATTCAAGAGAAATCTCGACGAGTGGATGGGAGATCGTAGGTTTACCCCGGGGGTCATCTCTGTGTCACTACTAGACAGAGGCATAGTAAACTAACCTAAAAGGGCGTAGTATTCTCATCCTAAGGGGTGGTGTAAGCCACATACACTCTGGCTAGGCTTATAAATGCCTTAGGGCAGATAGCCTAGTACGAACCTATGAACCTATGAACCTAAGAGGAATACAGAATTATTTTAATTAATGACATTGTTCTGTTTCTCCACAAATGTCTTAAATATCACCATTAGGTGGATTGTCTTTAGACTGAAAACTTACATGAAAGGAAAGTGATGTTCTGACCTGTTTTACAGAAAGAACTGATACAAAAATAAAATTAAACCCATCATGGTAGAAAGGCAGGGAAGATGCTAGCCTACTACATAACAAAAAAAAATATTTTCCATATGAAATTAAATATCAGTGCAAAAGTATATGGCACATGTGTATGTATATTTTCATTTTTAGAACATATTTGACAATATATTGCAATTTATTGCATTTTTGTATAATAAATGGCAACAATAGTTCTATCTCAAAGATCTGTGGTTTATTTCCTAATGTCTATTGGCATGCTGTTTAACCCTGATGAAATCACTTATTGATTGCTAAGCCCTTGCATCTGCAATGAAAACTGGTACCTCTGTTCATTAAATCCTTGTAAGTCAACAGGTACTGTTTAAAGAAACAAATGCATGTTATATAAATGATGTTTGAGGATATTGCTAAGTGGAAACTCTTAGGATTCTTTGTCTAGCTTTTCTTCAGAAATGCTAACAAAGGTGGATGCTTTATAACGCTAAGATTATGGTAGTGATCAAGCTATGCAATGAAATAAAGCAAGAAATAAACAGAAGGCATAAACAGTGTCGCAAAGGTACAGGTAGTTGATTTCTTTGTTTTTCTGACTGATTGAATGGTGAAAACTTTGCATGTTTTACTCTGTGACTAATGTTGGTTGATACATATTCATAAATCATATGAACGTGATATCCTGCAGCCAGTTTGTTAACATTTAATAATAAAAAACTTTGGAAATGAAATAGTACTTTAGATGGTAGAATGTGGAGCAACACTGCAAAGTAAAACGTGAAGTAGAAATACAGTAGAGAAATTTTACTGTGAACCTGCACAGGACACATTATGAAACGAGTAAGGAATTAATCATTTTATAAAGGGGTGATGTGCTAAGATCATTGTCTGAAATGGGATGGAGTAAAAGTCAGGGGATGTAATCAAAAAGACCATGAAAGAATGCAAAAATGCATGTAGAAAGATATTTGTAAATCTCACTTGTTTAAACCATCTTTTTATATTTTGCTAAGTGCTATCTGTCTGATTCATCTGTATAACTGTTTAGTGATTTCTGTTTTGTTTCCATTTCTGTTTTTTCTGGTACTCTCATCTCTGGGGCAATATGAACCTTTGTTTTTTTATAAACCAAATGTTTTATAGCTGAAGCCAGCTTCTACATATGTTGCCCTTGTGAAGTGCAATAAATTAGGTGTGTGCTGTGGAGATAGCCTTTCTCATGAGGGAACGTTTGAAGGTATAAGGCTTTGTGCTACAGAAGCATGAAGCCCTGACTACAGCCCTAGTAACCTGGGTTTGACTAGTGAACCTAGATATTTAGGGACCCAGCAAGGATCAATGGGAGTAACCATCCCCCTCTAGCTTCTCTGTCCATGGAGCAGGTTTGTGGTTGGTCTACTATGGGGCTGAAACCTAGTGGAGGGCTGGCATTACACTAAGGCACCACAATGGAGATTAGTGTGAAGGAGTGAGACTGATGCTCCTCCCCCAATCGGTTCATGCATAGCTGGGCAGCAGCATGCATACTCTGAAAGTGTACACAAACGCATGCACACAAACATACACACTACTAAACCAGCACTGCTACCCTGGTTTCAGTGGTCCAATCATCAGACCACCTTGGGAGGGCTACTATTCACAACTCTGTAATTTCCATTCATATAATGTCACGTAGTGATGAGTGGGAAGCAGAAAAGAACAGACAGATTGAGATTAGTCAGACGGTAACGAGATGGCAAAGTGAAAATGATAAAGTTTAACATAAAAGATGTTATGGCTATATTGCTATATTTTATAGTCAGTGTATAGGAGAGAGTGTTGCACAGTGTCAAATGCCTTGTACATATCCAAGAACATTGTAGTCACCATTCTGTTATTGTTGAGACAGATACAGATGAGGTCAGTAACCACAAAAAGGGCTTTATCTAAGCATTACCAGCTTGGTTGTCATACTGAGATTAACAAAGAATGCTGTTATTTAGGAGGTGTGGTATTAGCTACTTACTGATAACTTCATCAAGAAGTTTTATGGGGGGGGGGTGATATTGCTTTAAGGTGCTAGTTAGTGTTAATTATAGTTAGGAGTTGTTGAGCCTATTTCTTTAAGTAGTGGTGACTTCAGACATTTTGTTCAAGTGAAGGGAACATAACTCTCATTTATACTTTCATTGAATTGAACAGTGATGAGAGTTTAGATGTTCAGAGCAGTAGCAGTTTAGGAGGAAGTTTGTCCACTGCAAGAAATCTGTAAGGTTTTAGCTTTTTGAATAAAAGTAATAAATCACTGATGACAGGCCTGGTTAGAAGAGACGAAAAGAAGTGATGTTGTAATGCTGGAGTGTTGAGATGTGTTCTTCACACTTTTGTGTGGGATTTGATGTGATGATTTTATACTTATCTTTGGGAAGTATTTATAGAAACGGTCTACCTTTTTGGTACTTAATCTGGGAATTGCTTGGGTTTCCTTTTGGGGGAGCAGTTACTTTGTTAATGTGTCCTGATGGGCTTTTCTTTTGGGGGGGGGGGAGGTACCAAATTACTGCAGAATTATAAAATATTGCTGTTTTGCTTAGCAAGGATCACAAAGACTAAACAAACTTGTTAAAATACAAAAAACGAAGAACTAAGCCCAAAGACTGAACAAATAAATAAAATAAAATAGAGAACTGATTTATTTAAGCGCTTTCGGAAGAGTCAATACCCCTCCTTCAGAATGACTGAATGAACAAACAAGGGATGCAAGCAACAATCCTTATTTAAAACCAATTAAGACAGTCATGTGACAAGCTATTACCATCATTACTTAACTATCTTAAAATAACCTATTCAAATCCTAAAGACAAATAGCAGCTTACTTCTTTCTGTAGTGCTGTTGTAACCAAAAACCTTAAAAATGAGAATGAAAATACAAGTACAAATGAAACAACATACAAATGTGCTATGAATAGCTAGATGTTGTTACATAAACAATAAAATATTCATAAAACGCTCATAAAACACACTAATCATAAGATGAGCATAACTACTATAAGACCTACAAAACTAACCAAGTGCATTTAATCTGTCAAAAAGTGATCCACTGTCACTGTGCTGCCACTGATAGCCACCAAAGAGTATCATTTACTAACTGAAAAGCACACTTTGGGGAAAGGTAAATGCAAGTAAGTTTTTGGGTATTGTGGTATGACCTAAGTGTGCTCAATATTATTATACACTCAAATGAGTTTATGGAAGTTGTTTTCTGTCAGAGAAACAGACCACAATGTTGCAGATCCTTTTGCATATTTCTGTATTCTGTCATGTCGTTAGCTACGCTAGCCCGGCTGGGTGAGTTCATTGTTACCAATGCGTGCCTGATACACATTTCAATTCTATGGTGATTGTTATTGTAACCAAGTGCAGAAATCAGTTGTTTTGTTACACAGGGCTCAACCATTTATTTCAGTCAGTTTTAGCATGGTACCAACTGTCCAGTTTCACATACTTGTGTCATAGTAAGGCTGTTTGTTTTTGTTAGTTCTCAGCTAACATATATGTCACATTTGAGAAAGAACTTGTTGGAGGTCAGAATAACTGCATTTATTTTCCCATCTGTGACTGAGTGTAAAAGAGTTTAGTATTTATGGATATAATTTAGTTTGTTTAAATAATGGATGCAACTTTGAAATTCGGGAGGCAATCACAGTGTATTATGTTGAGTTTGTAGTCCTCATGAGGTAGGGCATTTTACTGTTTGTAAGAACTGATTTTCAGCAAGACTGTTTGATTGACTGACTCCTTCATTGGGCAATTCTTAACTTATGGTTGAATATTGCAAAAACAAAAAGTTAGTCATATTCATTAATTGGGTACAGGTGGTGAACCCCTCTGCATGGAGATGTGGAGGCATTGTCTTCCATGTAAATCAGTGGTCTTGTTGATTCACCTTTAGTGAGCTGAGTTTGTTTTTGGAGTCACTGAAAAGCGTAAGTCAGACTATGGCTGGGATTTGTAGACAAGCACAGAATACTTGCTCAGCACTAATTGTCAGTGAGATCATTTCTTGAAGCAGCACACGTTTAATCAGTCATGTATTAGGCATTGAATAGCGCCATCATACCAAACAAAGCATCACTTAGGAAAATAGAGGTGCAGTAATAATGGAGCAAATGGTGATCGTTTACTATACAGCAAAATCCGCACTACAGTAGGTGTTCTCCTGATCTGTAGCAAGATGTATTGAGAAGGCTTACTCACCATCACAGTAAGGTTAGCAGACAGTGACTCGATCAAAATGATTCATGTGGAAATCGTTGAGTAGTTTACTTTCCAGACTGTGAAGATCTTCATACAAGATGACATTCCCATAGGTCAAATGGTAAAGATTTGACACAGAGCTGGAATGGGGGCCAACACACACACACACACACACACACACACACACACACACACACACACACACACACACACACACACACACACACACACACACACTCAAAGAGAAAGGGGAAGAAGGGCAGAGCTAGCTAGCAGAGCTAAGCTACAGGAAAACACTCAGGATAAAATACAAAAAGCAATTCTTTAGCTGAACAGCAAATACACTATCATGTGTAACATGACACTCCCGGCCTGAAATCTTTAGATTTCACAAATAACAGCAACAACAATAAATATTAAGTCCATCATATTTTTGAAATTTCTTTATCCTCTGGAACCTGAAAAACAAGAGGGAGGAGGGAACAAGAGGATAAATGCAAACAACATAACAAACTTTCTGATACCAACGACTCTGAAAACCCGGAGAAGCAGAAACAGGGAACAGATGAAAGTTTAGTTCTTGGACAAAAGGCAGGGAGTGCAAAAATACTCATACCAGGAAAGGGAAGTGGGTATCACAATAGGAAGTTGAAAGTCTTGGCAGAGTAAGGGAGTGGAATTTGAAGATGTAGGCTCATACTTGGGAAAAAGCAGCACCAGTTCATTGACAGGTCTGAAAAAACGTTGCGCTGATCCTTCCTTGATTACCTTGGCTTTAACCTTTGAACCTTTCCATCATTACTGGCTATAGTTTCTATAAACAGTCCCATAGGCCAGTAGTTATGATGAGCATCTTTGTCTTTTAGCATTACTGCATCTCCTGCTCTTAAATTTGGCTTGTCGAGTTGCCATTTACAGCGACCTTGAAGACTGGAAAGGTATTCCCTTTTCAAATGACTCTAGAACACATTAACAAGATGTTGAACTTCTTTCCATTATCACCTATGAAAATTAGAGCAGTCAAAAGTCCTCCAGAGAGGCAGATGCTACTCCCATTTTCTGGGTGAGCAGAGTAGCTGGAGTGAGCAACACTGGAGAATCTAGATCTGCAGACACTGCAGCTAGTGGTCTGGTGTTAATTAGGGCAGACACCTCAGCAAGAAGGGGGATTAAGATCTTATGGGTGAGCTGGGAAGATTTGAGACTAAGTAGCATAGAATCCAAGATCCTTCAAGTGATCCTAATTATTCATTCCCAAGAACTTGTCATGTGAGAGGAATTTAGAGGGTTGAACTTCCAGTCACATCCCTTGCTAATTAAGACATTTCTTACCTACAAATCATTGTTTACCCCTGTGAAGTTGGTTCCGCAGTCCAATTTTAGGCGCTTTACAGGTCCCCTTATAGAGATAAATCTTCAGATGGCATTAATAAAACATGAAGTCTTTATGGATTCTGTAACTTCAATGTGCACAGCACGAATGCTGAGACAAGTAAACAGCATGGCTCAAAGTTTGGTGTTAACAACTCTGCCATGAGTCCTACAAGTTTCTACAGACCAGGGGCCAAAAACATCCATGCCAACATGAGTGAAAGGTGGTTCAGTGCTTAGTCTGTCAGTTGGGAGATTTGCCATCTGTTGCTGGTGTCTCCCTCTCAGTTTTTGACATTTCACACATTTGTGAAGTATGGAGGATATGTGTCTTTTAGTACAAATAGTCCACAAACCTGCGGATCTTATAGCACCTTTAATAAAGTGGCGACCTTGGTGCTGAACTTGCTCATGGTTCATAGGTTCATAGGTAGGTACTAGGCTATCGGACCTAGGGCCTATACAAGCCTAGCCAAAAAGGTATCCTGACTTTCGCCACCCAAGAAAATTATTTTCCTGTGCCCCTGTCGAGCAGAGCCACAGAGGTGATCCCTGGGGTGAATTTCTTATTTCCCATCCAATCAAAGATTTTTCTTGAAGAGTGCTTATGAGGAGCTTTGTTTGATATAGCTAGGTAGTGTGTTCCAGAGTATGGGAAGTCTCTGGGACAGGAATCTATCCCTCCAGCATGTTCTGTTTATTGTGGTGACAAGGTTTAGGTCCTTAGAGTGTGTAGCTCAGAGGGATTGGGATTTCTTTAAGTGGAACATGTCCAACAGCTCTGGGTTTGACATAGCTTTGTGTGTTAGGCAGAGATTGCCTCTGAGTAGGCGATATGCGACAGAGTAAAGCTGGAGTTTTTTGAGGCGGTCTGCGTAGGGCATCTGTTTGAGGCCAGTAATCCACTTTGTGAGGTATTTCTTCGGCCTTTCCATTTGTTGTAGATGTCTTGTGAGGTACATACCAAAAGGGGAATTGTACTGTATAATAGGTCTAATGAGTGACGAGTAGAGGGGAACAATGACCTCTTTTTTCCTGGATGAGAAACCTCTTGTGATGAGGTGTGCCATGTAGAAGGATTTCCTGACTACTGGGGTGATGTGATTATCAAAGGAGAGACTACTGTCTATCTGTGTCCCAAGGTCTCTTATCACACTTTCAGTGTTAAGTAGACTACTACCTATGTGGTAGCTCATGGGTACAGAGTTTTTACCAAAGGGGATAACAGTGCACTTTTTGGTATTGAGCTTGAGGCCATGGCTTTGACACCAGGCATCTGTTTCAGTGAGGCCCTTTTGTAGGATGTTCACATCGTTAGGAGTTTCAGTTATGGCTCCTAGTTTGCAGTCATCTGCGAACTTCATTAGCCAAAGACCTGTGTTAACCTGTACTTCAGAAAAGTAGATACCAAACAGGAGAGGACCCAAGACTAAACCCTGTGGTACTCCATTTGTCATTAGTCTGAAGTCGGATTTGGAGTCTGCTACTTTCACAGTGTGGGTTCTGTCAGTGAGCCAGTTGGCAACCCATCTTGTGACATAGGGGTTTACACGTAGTTTAGTGAGTTTATCTATAAGTCCAGAGTGGGGGAAAGCCTTGGCGAGATCTATATAGGCTGTGTGAACCATCTTACTCTCATCTACGGCTTTGGTGACTACTTCAAAGAAGTCATTCAGGTTTAGGAGACATGATCTGCCTTTTATAAACCCAAACTGGGTGGGGTCCAGAGTTTGGAGATTACCAATGTCTTTGTTTATAAGTTCCATGATTATACGTTCCATGGCCTTGCAGACCAGGCTTGTTAGGCTAATGGGGCGGTAGTTCCTGGTGTCCGTGGTGGCTCCCCCTTTGTGGAGTGGGATAACCATCGCTGTGCACCATTCAGTGGGCACAAAAACTGAGGTGAGGCTATGTTTGAACATGTTGCTTAGGTGAGGTGCCAGTTCATTCTGTAGTTCATGTAGAACACAGCCTGGGATGTTGTCAGGTCCCATGGATGCTGTGTTCATGGCTTTGGAGAGTGTGGTTTTTACCTGTACAGCCATGATTACAGGAACTTTGCATTGTTCCGGTATAGAGATGGGCCCTTTAGGGGCTGAGGGGGGGGGGGGTAAAGTTAGCACTGAGCCTATCTGCCAGGATGTTGGCATTGTCAGTTGGTTCTGTATATTTAGTGCAATTGTGCTGTAACTCAGAGCAGATCTGAGTGTTGCCATTGAGATTCTTGACATAGCTATAGAATGCTTTGTGGTTGTCTTTAGAATCAGTGATGATTTTTTTTTTTCATAACTAGCTTTGGAGGATTTTATGAGGGATCTCAGCTTCTTACTGAGGCTGACCAGGGAGTTCTTCCAGTCATGGGATTTTACTCTTTTTTGCAATGGTTTCTTTCTTCTGTTGTAGAGTTTGTTTATGGCAGGGGACCACCAGATTGGCTTTTTTTTTTTGGAGGATAGCATCTTTGTTCTGTTAGGGATAGCACAATCTGCGCACTTGTGCAAGTGCTTATAAAGTGCATTTGTGTAGGATTCAGCAGTCGTGCCTCTATTGTCTGTCTGCATGGGTGTCGTGAAGTTTGCCACTCCTGTCTTAAGAAGTGTGAAGTTGGCTTTGGAGAATTTTTTTACGGTGGTTTCCCTAATGGGGGGTGGAGGCTGGATGTGGATGTCTAGGCTGATTAGCTTGTGGTCGGATCTGACCAATGAGGAATTGACCTCTGGTGTGGAATACCGGTCGCCCATGTTGGTAATGACCAGGTCTAGGATATTGCTACCCCTGGTGGGGGTGTGGATACGTTGATCCAAAGCGTTGGAATTTATGAATTCCAGAAAACATTGAGCAAAAGAGTTGGTACATGAGTAGTTTTCCCAATTAATGGTGGGGTAGTTGAAATCGCCCATTATTAGGGTGTTGGATTGTACCCTAATATTTTCCAGTGTGCACAAGAAATGAGGAGTGGTAATCCTGAGGCATGGTGGGGGATCTGTAGCAAGTTACAATGTGGATTGCGGTTTTGCCCAGAGTTAGTTGCACTTGGATAATCTTGGATGCATTATGCTGAGCAACTAGCCTGGAGGTGTGGATATCCTTAATGAATATGGACACACCTTCACCTTTAGTGTTTCAGTCCAGATTAGGTGGCCGAAAGTTGTGGTATGAATTATAGCCTAGTAATGCAGGGGTGCTCTCTGGGGCCTTGAACCAGGTCTCTGTCACTGAACAGATATTGATGTTCTCCATTTTAAGGAGTGCCTCGAGTGAATGGTGTCTTACCATTAAAGTAGCAATTTGGTGCTGGCCTGGAACAATGATAGGATGTTGTTCTATATTGCTTAGCTCAGACCTTCCTGAGCGACCTCCAATTCTTAGAAAACCATGGTTGTCAATTATTGGGTTCAGTTTATAAAGAGAGCTACCTTTAGAAAGACTGAGTCCCTTTTCTGAGCGTACACCTCATGTTGAACACATCCGATAATTATATGCTCAGCTTGTCAGGTCTCATTGACGGTAGGATGTTCTCTACAAATGTGCCACCCATGACAGTCTTTGGCATTGTTGCTGTT
Organism: Protopterus annectens; assembly: GCF_019279795.1. Lineage (NCBI taxonomy): Eukaryota > Metazoa > Chordata > Ceratodontiformes > Protopteridae > Protopterus > Protopterus annectens. The sequence continues at coordinate 560,555,916 of NC_056726.1, read as the reverse complement.
GTTTACAAATAGGTGAGCAACATAGATAACTCATGCAATGGTGTGTATGACAGATAACCATCTAGAGAAATGTTCAAAATGATGAGAACTCAGCCTCGCTCTAGATTTCACAAAAGTGTTCAGCGGAATGGTAGTAGGTCTAATTTTTTTGTCGGAATCAGGGCTTACCAGTTCAAAATTGGAATCAACATGGCTTGTAACATCTTACTGGTAAAGGTGGTGATGTCCATGAAATGTCCTGAAAGGCAAATGCTGATACAGCACGGGTGCCATGATCAGTAGGCTTAACATTGGTAGGAACGTAATGCCATTGGTTGGAAGCATAGAAATTTCTGATGCAATCCACCCTTTTACTGATATAGACCAAGAACTGTTTTGCTTGGTTGTGCATGTATCCATGGGCTATTTTACTGTCCATGTAGAAGTCAGAGGAATGAATTTCAATGTCTATTTCAAGTTTTATAAGCTCAGGATTTCAGCAGCTTACACAGCTGCACAAAGTTCGAGTCTTGGCATGGTGTGTGCAGGTTTTGGACTGAGCCTTGCCTTACCAAGAATAATCTAATGGTTGCTTCTCCATATAATCCTATAACTCTGAGATAGGCCACAGCAGCTATAGCTTCAATGGATGCATTTGAGAAGATGCAAATCTCTCTTCTGATAGCACTCATGCATCCTGTAAGGGTTTAGCAGCATGGTATCAACAGCTTCTCTAAGGCTTTCAGAGATTCTTTCCATGTTTCCCATCTTTGTTGTTTCTCTCTGAGTAGTGGAGTATCCCAATCCACACTTTCAGAAGTAAGCTGTCTTAATATTTTAGTATCTTTCCCTGAATGGTAATAGGTGCTGTGAAGCCCAGTGAATTCTAAATGCCATTTACTATGGACAGAACTCCACATTTGGTGAAGGGCTTGTCACAAGCTGACATTTGAAATATGAGTGAGTCTTGCTTGACATTCCAAAGTAGTCTGAGGCTACTTTGCATAAGCGTAATGTTAGACCCTAGTTCAAAGTTCTTTTAACTGTCAGCATGTTCCTCATAATGAAAAGCTCCATTTACCGTGACACTGTTGGGGATGATCTTGCGAAGCCTGAGATTAGATATAGCCAGCATATCTTGGGTTTTGGTAAGGAGATTGATTGCCTCCTCTTCTGTGGGGATAGATTTGAGCCCGTTGTCTACATAGAAGTTTCTTGCAACAAACTGACGTGCATCAGCCCCAAATTCCTTTTCACCCTCTTGGGCAGTTCTTCTCAACTCATATATTGCTACTGCAGGAGATGGGCTGTTACCAAACACATGTACCTGCATCTGATAGTCTATGATCTTGTCGTTGACATCATTATTGCAATATTGTGGTATCACAAAACCTGAGCTATTTTCTGTTATCTTCTCAGAAAATGAAACATTGGAACATTTCTTGGATGTCAGCCATTACTGCAATCAGTTCTTGTCTAAAACAGATCAAGACACCAATCAGGTTGTTGTTCGGATTAGGCCCAGTGAAGAGAAGGCCCTTAAGAGGAACACCTTCATGGCGAGCACTTAGTTAAAGGACACTCTGATTTGGTCTAGCTTGCAAGTCTGATACACACCAAAACATGGAAGGTACCAACATTCCTCCTTTTCTTTTAGAAGAGGTACAGGTTCAGCATGATCTATATCGAACACCTTCTCCATGAAGTCAACAAAGTGCCTTTTCATTGCAGATTTCCTGTTCAAGGTGCAGTCTAATGAAATAAACTGTGAATCTGCCTGCTGCTTATTGTTTGCCAATTTTGTTCTTGGGGTGTGGAATGACAAAGGTGCCACCCAGTAGCTGGAGTCATCCTGATAGAATTCATCACACTTAAATTTCAAGAATTCCTTATCTTGTCTTGTGGCCACCAACTGGTTGTCTTCACTAGTCATATCAAACACCATAATGCCAAGTTTATCATCAGAGGATTCTAAGACATTGTTGGAATCTCGGATTCCTTGCTGTGGCTTACCATTACTACGTAACCTTTCTTTCACATGGTATTGACATAGAGAGGGTTCAAAACAAGTATTGTGCCCATTTGAAAGAACATGCATCTTGAAGGAAGTAACCCTGTTAGATCTCCCGACTTTACCCAAACAGAGATTGCCTATGACAACCCAACCTAGATCCAGGCATTGGGCATAAGGAATTCATCCATTTATATATTAATGCACCTTGTGTACCCTTAGTATGTCTCTGCCAAGCAGCATCTGGATTTCAGTGGCTTTATCAAGGGGTGGTATTTGCCCAGATATAACTTTCAAATGAGGGTGACAAGAAGCAGTTTCAGAGGTAGAGATCTCTTGCCTGTTGGTTGGAATCTGGTTGCACTCAATGAGAGTGGGCAGAGGAATTTCTAGGTTGCCATTGACAGGAGCTGCTACAAGACCACTGGCTGTCCTTCCTAAGACTTCTGTAATACTGGCACACATGCCTAAGGTGTAAGGTAGGGCATCCCCTGATATGTTGAGCAGGTCAAAGAACTCTGATCTTGCAAGAGATTGATTATTTTGCTCATTAAGAGTGGTGTGCAACCTTGCGGCTCTTTCAGGATGACCTGTGAGGTATACACAGACCAAGCATATTTTTGCACAGTATTTGTCACCAAGTCCTTCTCCACAGACTTCAGTACATGTGGCAGAAACTGGACTAAGAGCCACTATTTGTTCCATGCTCTCTCCACCATGCTGTGCCTCAAGGGGCTTAACTGTGGACTGGGTAGAAATATGTTGAAGTGGATGAAATGCTTGTACATGATCATCACCGTCACATTCTATGCACTTGATAGTGGCATTACGGTCCTTATCAAAGTGCTCTGTGGATGCACATCATTTAAGATATACCCAAGATTTCTTTAGAAATTCCTTTTGTTCTTGCAAGGGTTTTTTTCTTGAAGTCAATACATTTCTTGAGTGGATATGGTTTGTTATGTATGAAGCATTAGCAATTTGGGTTCCCGATTTTCTTGCTTTGATCGCCCTTGTTGGGGACTTTGTCAGATGTAGGTAAGACATCAGTCCATTTTACTGAGACTGGACCTCTGTGGTCTCTGTAAGAGTTGTACAAGCTTGTAGGCTTAGGAGAGGGTGGACCTGGAGTATGGGACTCACCATAGGAGAAGCTTGGGTCATTCTTTGTCTCTGCAATTTTCCCGATAAATTCAAAGAAGTATGAAAATGGGGGAAAGGAGACTATGTTTGCTTCCTTGTACTTTGACCCAATTGTTGTCCATTTCCCTTGGATGTCATATGGGAGCTTTGAAACTATCAGGTTAGCCTCATGAGCAGTGTCCAGATAATTGAGGCCTGAAAGGTGTATGTCTTTCTTGGCTATTCCTTGACTAGCTGAAGTTCTGAAAGGAGGTCACTAAGCTCCTGAAATTTTAAGATTGTCCTTGCTGGATATCCTTGGGAAACTTTACACCCTTTTGAATAAAGCATCCTCAGTGACGTCAGGGTTGCCAAAACCCCGTTCCAGTCTGTCCCAGAGCCAGCTTACCAATATGAACTGCCTTGAGACGCATAATATGTTCAGAGGAGCAGGGACCAAGCCACCTGATGAGCATATCTAGTTCTTCAGTAGCTGTAATGTCCAGGACACTAACTGCAGACTTAAAGGTGGATTTCCACTCTCTGTAGTTCTCAGGTCTGTCATCAGAATGTGTGAGGCCAGTTTAGGTAAGATCTTTGTGAAGCATGTACTTTATGACCTGTGAAAGGTCTGTGTTTTCAGACTTTAAACGAGGAGCTGTAGATTTAACAGTGTTGGTTACATTAACTATTGCCACAATGACATTGGGATGTTTTGGTGGTGCAAGAGCATTAGGCTGAGGAACTGGCTGCGAGATCATGGGTACAACAGCTTGCACCGGTGCAGATGCTTGGTCGATAGGAGGTTGGTGACTAACTCCATAGTATGGTAGGCTATCTTGTGCATGGCTAGGTGTGTTGTACTGATCTTGATTGAGAGGTACAGCAGTGGTAGACACTGGAAGTCATATGTAGTTCTAAGGAAGTGTCTCTGATGTCTGGTGCATCAAATAAGGTGGAATGCTTGCTGCTTTGGTTGAAGACATAGTCTGTAGTGCATTTAAGATAACCCTCAGTGTTCACTGGACTTATGCTGACTTTGTTACTCCCACTAGTGGCTTGCTCTAGAACTCTTAACCTTGCCATAGCTGTGGCATGGTCACACTGTTTTTCTAAGACTTCTATTTCTGTCCTTTTGCAGATTGCTTCTGCTTCCCTGTGTGCAGCTTTGGTCTCTATTTGAGCCATTTTTCTGCAGAGGCTCCCTGAATCTTAGTAGCTTCTGCATCAGCACGGGCCTTGATAAGTTGCTTGCTGAGAATGGAAGATCTAGACTGTAAAGACCTACTAGATCCTGTGGAGTGCCTGGTAGATGCAGAGTGATGGGATCTGGATTCATGGAGTTGTACAATTCTGACTTCAGCCTTAGTCTTTGTTTGTAATGCTAAGCTGTCCCTATGTAGATTAAGCTGATCAAACCTCTTTAGTTCTTCTTGTGCTTCATCAGTATTATATTTTTGTAACAAATTGATATATTTAATGCATAGTCTGTGATAGCTTTGATAGGCAGCAATAAATTGTTTGAGAGTGCCCTCTAGTGGCCGTACTTTATAAGCAAAAGCTGTAAACATCGAAGAGCCACTTCTGCTGTATTGCTGTCTCATGAGAAGAATTATGCTAAGCAGGGTTTGCCTTGCTGACGTGTACAGGCTTGTCTGAAAGAGATGGATGGATGCACTTATCCTTGAGCAGCACTTTCAAAGTCCATCTACAATATCCCACTGAATATTCCAGAGTTATCAATCTACCATTTGACTGTTCTGCCTCCCCTAGTTGTTTGTGCATGGCAAGTGTGATCTCCTGATCTGGAGTAAGGCTTACACACCATCACAGTAAGGTCAGCAGACAGTGACTCATTCAAAATAACACGTGTGGAGATCGTTGACCAGTTTACTTTCTAAACTGTGCAGATCTTCATACAAGATGACATTCCAGAAGGTCAAATGGTAAATATTTGACACACTCCAGCAATACACAAGGGCTGGAATGGAGGCCAATACACACACACTCAAAGAGAAAGGGGAAGAAGGGCAGGGCTAACTAGGAGAGCTAAGGTACAGGGAAACAGCCAGGACAAAATACAAAAGTCAATTTTTTAGCTGAACTGCAAATACACTAGCATGCTTAACATGACAGAAGGGCATGTTAGCAGTGTGATGGGTATCGTAGTTAAATGAACTTTCATGCATGCAGTGTAGTCCTGCAAAGCTGTCTCAAGACAGGCAGCATAGTGGTTAGCAGATAGACCATCACAGGTGTGCACAGCAAAGTAACAAGCTTGTTCATCATATAAATACCCACTTGGTAAACAAGTAAGCCCACTGGACATACAGTTTCTTTTAAGGGATGTTCTACTGCAGGTAGAGGCTAGTAGTTAACAGTGTCCTTTTAGTTAGGCACTAACACTTTGAATCTTAATGGATTCAGAGATTTTAGTTGGGGAAAAGGATGGCTTGCTCTAAGAATTACTATTGTAGATGGTTGCACTAAAATATTTACAGTGATATTCTTTTAGGGACATCCCACTGCAGCTCTGAGTGAGAAGGAAACTGCTACTATGGATGGCTTAGTTGGAGAGTTCTCAGAAACTGCACTTGGACTTATGGGTGAGCCTATTTACCACAAGAGGAGTGGTTTCTGGCCCAGAAATTGTAGTTTATTGGCCGTTTGAGCACTTTTTTTCATCTCCTTCAACTTTCTGGTTTAAAAGCCCACATTTGTGCTTGTTTCACACCTTTCCTATAACAAGTCTAGCCCAGATACAGATTTGCTGTATCCAAGACTGTCTGTAAGCTTCTGAACCCCCAAGTCTCTCTTTGTCGGAGGGAAGCCTTCTAGCTTGTCAGCGGGAGTAGTAAGCACTAGGTAGCCTATCTACCACAAGAGGAGCGGTTTCTGGCCCAGAAATTGTAGTTTATTGGCCGTTTGGGCAGTTTTTTCCATCTCCTTCAACTTTCGGGTCTAAAAGCTTGCGTTTTCACTTTTCCCACCTTTCCTGTAACTAGTCTAGTCCAGATACAGATTTGCTGTATCCAGGACTGTATGTAAGCTTCTGAGCCCCCAAGCCTTTCTGTGTTGGAGGGAAGCCTTCTAGCTTATCAGCGAGAGTGGTAAGCACTATTTATTTTTATTTATTGACATTTGTTAACTGGGTTTGTCCAACTGAGCTTGTGGCCCATTTTCAGTGGAGACCCGAGGAGAAAAGCTCCAGTAGTACATTTTAAACAAGTACAATTTTAAACAATATTGATATAATAGCAGTTATAGCAAAAAGATTCACATATGTTGGGTTACATGCATAAAGTTAAAGTTGCATTGTAATGAGGTACTAAGTATGGTCCTTTTGAGGGTACATAAAGGGAAGGAAGACTAGGTAGGGTCATGGCAAGGGCAGGTTCTTGAATTGAGAAAATAAGCTTTTAGTTCATTTTTAAAGTGTGAGGTGTGGGAGATTGAATGTAAGTCAAGGGGAAGTTTGTTCCAAGCATGGGCAAGGGAGTGTTTGTAGAGTAGTTTGCCTACTGACCTTTTTTGGGTGGTAGATATCAAGTAATTGTTGGTTAGAAGTACGGAGGAGTGGTTTCTGGCCCAGAAGTTGTAGTTTATTGGCCGTTGATCAGTTTTTCCATCTATTTCAACTTTCTGGTTTAAAAGCCCACGTTGCGCTTGTTTCCCACCTTTCCTGTAACTAGCCTAGTCCAGATACAGATTTGCTGTATCCAGGACTGTTTGTAAGCTTCTGAGAGGTGCCAAAGTCTGCTCTTCAAATTTTCCTTTAGATCTGCTAGTTCTGTCCCTTTCTGCACTTTTACTAGCTTATTAGTCTAGCACTTTACCATACCAGACTTCTTGTATCAATTATTGTAGCACACAAAAGTGCTACCAGCACTAAATGTTCTACAAAGAAACATCTCCAGTACTTATTATTAATGCCCACCCTTTCAGGCATGTCTAAATGTCAGTTCCATGTGCTTTCTCCTATTAACCTGGAGAACTTCGGCATCCTGAGGCAAAGTAGCAACTGCCTCATGTACACCAACAACCCTCTCCTCTTACCTCCCAACACTCAGACTTGCAAGAGATGCACTTATATATCCAAACTGGAAGCCATGCACTCTCCAGCCAAGACCAGAATAGCTGGTCAAAAGGAGAAGGTCAACACTTGCACCACACCACATGGAACACATAGCCCTCCAGAACAGACACCAGCACTGCCTTCACATAAAAACACAAACCACACACCCACCTTTGCAGAGGCTCTCAATAAAAATCTACCCAAACAGTAGAGACATCCAAGGCAGAAATGCACTCAAGCACTACAACACAACAGTAATCACGTGACACATAACTCTCCTAAACAGTGTGCCACTCAACCAAAGCCCCTAAGGCAAAACAGCATGCTCAGCACACTAGTCATAGGTGACTCGATAGTGAGGCACACTGATGTCCCACTCACTAGGTTGAATAAGGAGAAGGTAACAGTCAGCTGCCTGTCAGGTGCCAGGATCCACCATATAACGCATGCACTCAGGTCCCTCAACAACAGGTACAAATATGACTCTGTCATTGTACATGTGGGTGTGAATGACCTGAGATGTACCTCCCTGGACTACATAAAAAGAGACATGGAGGAGCTTTGGGATTATGTAGCCCAGGTGGGTATGACCCTAGCCCTGAGCAGCATCCTACCATCACCCAGAATGATATCACAGTACAAGCAGAAAATGATTGATTTCAACAATAGGCTAAGTTTCTGGTGTCATTCTAAGGGGATCCAGTATCTGTCTGCCTGGGATGACATGATTGACAGACCTCGAAGCTTTGCCAGAGATAGCCTGTGTCTGTCACCCCTGGGCTTCCGGATACTGGCCAAGGGTGCCACCCCCATAGTGCCTTTTTTAGACCATGTTCCAAAGACCAAATTACCACCATAACAGCTACAAACAAATGCAATCTGAGGGTCATGCTGCTCAATGCTAGAAGTCTGAATCTCAAAATGCACTCACTTGAAGCACTCCTTAAAATGGAGAACATTGACATTTGTGCTGTAACAGAGACCTGGTTCAAGGCAGCAGAAAGCACCCCTGCACTACCAGGCTATAACTCATTCCACACCTTTCGGCCCTAGAACTTGGACTGAAGCTCCAAAGGTGGTGTTGTTTCCATATTCATAAAGGATGTGCACACCTCCAGACTGGTAGCCCAACATAACGCATCAGAGATACTTCAGGTGCAGCTAACATTGGTTAAGACAGTGATTCAGATTGTAGCCTGTTATACATCTGCAACCATGTCCCAGGACACTCACTTCATGTTCCTAAGCACCCTGGAGAATGTTTGGGTCCAACCTAACACTGTCATACTGGGCGACTTCAACTACCCCTCCATTAACTGGGAAAACTACTCATGTACCGATAAATTTGCCCAACGTTTCCTGGAATTCACTAATTCCAATGTCCTGGACCAGCTTTGTATTACCCCCACTAGAGGTAGCAACATCCTTGACCTGGTCATTACTAATATGGGTGACCATTGCTGTACACCAATAGTCAACTCCTCCCTGGCTGGATCCGACCACAAGCTAATCACCTTGGAAATTCACATCCCTTCCACCCCCCCACCCCCCCGCAAAGGTAACCATCATAAAAAAACTTCTCCAAAGCTAACTTTGGGCTCCTAAGAACAGAGGTGGCTAAATTCAAGGCACCCATGCAACTGGAGAATAGTTGCATGACCACCGAATCATACACCAATGCACTGTACGAACACGTACACAAATGCATGGATCTCGTCATACCCAATAGAACCAAGATGCTCTCCTCCAAAAAAGGGAAGCCAATCTGGTGGTCCCCAGCCATAAACAAACTGTACAACAGAAGGAGGAAACTGATCCAGTATAAGGTGAAGTCCCAAGATTGGAAAAACTCCCTTATCAGCCTCAACAAAAAGTTGATATCCCTCATCAAATCCTCTAAAGCTAGCTATGAAAACAAAATTGCAGCAGATAGTAAAGACACCCACAAGGCCTTCTATAGTTATGTAAAGAACCTCCAAGGCAATAACAAGATTTGCTCTGAGCTACTGCACAATGGTACCTCCTATACTGAGCCAACAGACATTGCCAATATACTGGCCGACAGATTCAGTGCCAACTTTACTCCCCCCCCCAAGGAACCAAACACAATACCAGTAGATTGCCAGGCACCTAGTATTACTGCTGCACAGGTTAAAACAGCACTGTCCAAGGCCAAGAATACAGCTTCTATGGGACCTGACAATATCCCTGGCTGTGTTCTACATGAACTACAGAGTGAACTGGCACCTCACCTGTGTGCCCTGTTCAATCACAGCCTCACCTCAGGCTTTGTCCCCACTGAATGGTGCACTGCTATAGTCATCCCTCTCCACAAAGGAGGAGCGACTACAAACCCTGGGAACTATCTCCCCATTAGCCTGACAAGTCTGATATGCAGAGCTATAGAACGCATCATCATGGACCTAATAAACAAGGATATAGATAATCTCCAAACTCTGGATCCCACACAGTTTGGTTTTGTGAAGGGTAGATCATGCCTATTCAATGTGGTTGACTTTTTTGAGTCGGCCACCAGAGCTGTGGATGAAGGCAAGATGGTTCATACAGCCTACCTTGATCTGGCCAAGGCCTTTGATACCATTCCCCACTCAGGAATCATAGAAAAACTCACTAAGGTAGGCATCAACCCGTATATCACTAGGTGGGTTGCAAACTAGCTCACAGATAGAACCCACAGTGTGAAAGTAGCTGACTTCAAGTCAGACTGCTGACCAGTCATGAGTGGAGTCCCACAGGGATCGGTCCTGGGTCCTCTCTTGTTTGGTATCTACTTCGCAGAAGTCCAGGCAAACATAAAGGGACTCTGGCTGACAAAGTTCACAGATGATTGCAAGTTGGGAGGCATTATTAACTCCCCAAGTGATGTTGAGATCCTACAGAAAGGCCTCACTGAAACCAACGGCTGGTGTCAGAACCATGGCCTTAAGCTCAATGCCAAAAAATGTGTCATCTTCCCCTTTGGGAAAAACCCAGTTCCCATGGGCTACCACATCGATGGTAGTCCACTGAACACAAAAGGCGTTATAAGAGATCTGGGAACATAGGTTGACAGCAACCTCTCTTTTGACCACCACACTGCTACTGTGGTCAGAAAGTCCTTCTATGTAGCACATCTCATTACTAAGGGTTTTGCATCCAGGAAGAAAGAAGTCATTGTCTCTCTCTACTCTACCCTCATTAGGCCAGATGTTATGTGATCCTATCTCGCCTACATTCTGACTGATGGGTTCGGAGCCGATCCTCGGCTCATGCCAAAGAACGAAGTCTCTTATTGGCTGAGCTTACTATATCCCAGGATGCACCACTACCAGTCCCCCAGATCTCATTTGCCGCTAACAAGCAAAGACGTGGTCTCGAGCTGGCTGAGCTAAGTAGTGTTTTCTTCACTAACTTTCCTGTCAGGAATTTCCTAAATTTTCAACAAAAAGCTGTTTTAACAGCTATCTCGTGTTTTTTGTGTATGAGTGAATATTTCTGTTGAATTTTTGTGTAGTGATTGCATTTTTCTGACTAGAGGTCCCCTTTGAGTTTAAGGGCCTTCCCCTGTCAGTCCGTTGTTGTTCAAGTCCAGTGTGATACTCCCTTTCGGCCTTATCCCAAGGCTAAAAGAGGAGGGAAGATGTGGTTCCGCAAATCACAGAAATTCTTTCCTCAACAGCAGGAAGATTCCCCTTCCAGAGGCAGAAATTTTTCTGGGAGACGCTGTCCCAGAGGCGGCAGAGGCCCCCGCAACACTGGAGATCGCGAGTCCTTTTGTGGCTCTTCAGCCTCCCACACTTCATGAGGGATTGCCCGGCTGTGCTGCTCAAGCACCTAAAAGCCTGGGAGTCTATTACTCAGGACAGATGGGTGCCGGAGGTTACACCATTCCCTTCACACACCACCCCCACCGTCCAAAAATCCCGGACCCACCACCCAGTCAAAGGGAAATTGCATCCGTAGAAGCTTCAAAGCTGCTAGAAAAGGAGTCATCCAACGGTCCCCACAGACCAGATCGGATCCGAAATTACTCAAGGTTCTTTTAGTGCCAAAAGACAGGGGACCTGAGACCCATTTTGGATCTCAGCAAACTAAACCAGTTCGTCATGAAGTCCAAATTCAATGGTCACTTTACAATCCATTCTCCCATTGTTGGAGAAAGATGTTTGGATGTGCTCCATAGATCTCAAGGGCGCCTATTATCACATACCAATACATCAGGCGTCCAGGAGGTATCTGCACTTCAGCCTGGGAGACAGTCATTTCCAATTTTGTGCACTGCCCTTTGGTCTCACCACAGGCCCCAGGGTGTTCACCAAGTGTTTGGCAGTAGTGACTGCTCACCTGAGGAGTCTCGGATTCCAAGTGTTTCCCTATCTGGACGACTGGCTCCTGACTGCCACCACCAGGCATCTACTACTAGAGAACCTACAAGCCACCATCTCCTGGGTGCTTCCCTGGGAATTACATTCAACTGGTCAAAGTCTGTCTTGCTGCCTTCTCAGCGCATAAGATTCATAGGAGCAGAGATAGACTCAAAATTAATCGGATCTTCCTTCGAAAGGATACAAACATTACAAGATCAAGTCAGCCCTGCGTCTAAGATCCAAAGCCCCAGCCAGGATGGTCCTGCAACTTTTAGGTTCAATGTCTGCCACGGTTCTCCTAGTTCCTCTGGCAAGGTTGCACATGAGGATTCTCCAGTGGCTATTATCGACACAATGGTCTTTTCAAGATCTCCCCCTCAATCATCACATACTGATTACAGAAACGTGCAAACGGGACCTCCGCTGGTGGCTTCTGCCATCCAATCTGAATCAGGGCAGACCCTTTGTTATACCCCCTCGGTGGCCACCTTGACTACGGATGCCTCCAAGACGGGGTGGGGGGGGGGCATTGTCTGGGCAGGTCAGTTCAGGGTTCTTGGCTTCAAACATTTCTCCATATCAATGTGTTGGAAATGAGGGCTGTACTTCTGTCCTTACAAGCCCTCCACAAGTTTCTCCCTCAAGGCATTATCACCATCCACACAGACAACATGTCGGTGGTCTGGTATCTAAACAAACAAGGAGGGACCAGATCTTACCCCCTTTGCAGAGAGGCCATGAGGGTGTGGGAATGGGCAGTGGCTACCAAGCGCTTCCTGGTAGCGACCCACATTCCAGGCAAATCCAATGTATTGGCAGACAGACTGAGCAGGACTATTCTCTCTCCTCGTGGTCTCTGAGCGAAACAGTAGCAGCTCAGATTTTCAAAGATGGGGATTCACCTATTTGCAATGCCAGTGCAAAGGTTCTTTTCCTTGACCCCGCGTCAAGGGGAGACAGCTACGGATGCTCTAGTCCAACCTTGGCCAACATAACTGCTTTATGCTTTCCCTCCGATTCCACTCCTCCCCAAAGTCATCCAGAAAGCTTCCCAATTGGGGTCCACAATGATTCTAATTGCTCACTGGCCTCGTCAGGTATGGTTCCCCTACCTACAGAAATATACCCTGGACGGTCCTTGGTTCTTGGATCTAATTCCGGACCTTCTGGTTCATCAGTCGGGACAACAGCACCAGTCCCTTCACACAATTAACAGCTTGGCTCCTCCACTTCCGACTATAGTCAGAAATCACACCTTGGACCCGGAAGTTATTCACATTTTATCTTCAGCCCACAAACCCACCACTAAGAAATTGTATCACAGTAAGTGGAAGAGGTTTGCTATCTGGGCTCAACTCAGAGGCTTAGACCCTATTACTGCCCGATACCAGAGGTCTTGAAATTTTAACATCCTTGTTTAATCAAGGATCTTCAGTCTCTACTATTAAAGTCCAACTAGCAGCTATCTCCAAATTTCACGATTCCATAGACCCACCGTTGATGAGCAGCAGATTATGTAAAACTTTCATGAAAGGTGCTGTGCTTTTAAGACCCCAGTTTTTCATCCATCTTGATTTGGTACTTCGTGCCTTAACATCTTCCCCTTTGAACCGGCTGCTACATGTGAGTTGAAATATCTGTCTTGGAAAACTGCCTTCTTAATTGCAATTACCTCTGCAAGAAGAGTTTCAGAACTTCAAGCCCTATCTATCAAACCACTTGATTTTTCACAAGGATAGAGTATCACTTAGACCTAATCCATCTTTTGTCCCAAAGTTTGCTCTAATCTCTGTCTCCAACAATCTTTAGAGCTACCAGTTTTCTTTCCAAAATTTTCAAACAAAGCGAATACACCTTCCATACATTGGATGTTCACAGGCAATTGCTTCTGTCTAGATAGGACTCAACAAATTCGGAAAACAGATCAATTGTTTGTGTCCTTTTCAGATAATAAACTGGGTAAAACCATCACTAAAGCTACTATTACCAAATGGATCAGAGATTGCATAACTCAAGCTTATTCCTCTTCAAATAAACAACTTACAACATCTGTCAAAGCTCACTCTACTAGAGCTATGGCTACCTCTATTGCATTCCATTCCAAGTATTTCTGAGATTTGTGCGGTACAACCTTTCATTTCCCACTATAAATTGGATGTGGCATCTAACGAGCATCATTTGGTTCCACGGTACTCAGGAGTGTTTTCCAGTGAGCCACCCAGGATTTAGGTGCTAGGGGCGCTGTCCCATCAGTCAGAATGTGAGATAGGATCACATAACATCTTTTAGTTATGTACTCACCATAACTTCAGATGTTTGGGATCCATCTCCCTCCTTCCCCTGCCTTGGAGATCAGAAGAGATTGAACGGTTTGAGTACTACTGTTTTATCTTGTATCATCTGTCAATGTTATATAAGCAGTGCATGCGTGTGTGCATGTATGCGGACAAACTAGATCTGGGGGACTGGTAGTGGTGCATCCTGGGATATAGTAAGCTCAGCCAATAAGAGACTTCGTTCTTTGGCATAAACCCATCAGTCAGAATGTAGGCGAGATGGATCCCAAACATCTGAAGTTATGGTGAGTACATAACTAAAAGTTATCGAGTACAGTGTCCCATTTGGCATGTACCTCACTAGACACCTGCAACAACTGGAAAAGCTGCAAAAGTACCTCAAAAAAGGATCCTAAGCATTAAATGCTTGTCATATATAGACACTCAAAACACTCCAACTATTCTGTCTCATATCGCCTACTTAGAGGCGATCTCTGCTTGACTTATAAAGCCATGTCTGACCCAGCTCTGTTAGAAATGTTAAATCTAAAGAAATCCCAATCTCTCCACACCACACGCTCCAGACACCTCAACCTCATTACCACAATCAACAGAACATGCTGGAGGGACATGTTCATAACCCAGAGACTGCCCATGCTATGGAATAGACTTCCTATACATGTCAAACAGAGCACCTCACTGGCCCTCTTCAAGAGAAATCTTGATGAGTAGATGGGAAATAGAAAATTTACCCCGGGGATCACTCCAGTGGCTTTACTCGACAGAGGCACTGGAAACTAAGGTTGGGTCGCACAATGCAAGAATAATCCTATGAGCTAGGCTTGTAAAGGCTCCAGGGTCATTAGCCTAGTACACACCTATGAACCTATGACCAAAACAAGGTACAGGCAATGACAAGGGTATAGTTATCATGTTACAAGAAACTGCCATAGCTGGCCCTACTTTTCAAACAGAACACTAATTAGATTTAAAGACTTGAAAATCATGAGAATTAGGCTTTTAAAAGTAAAGTATGAATTCAGTGGCTCTGAGAAAATCAAAATGTTTAGTTCTCTGAAGTTATTCAACATAGTTCTCCAAGAACCTGCTATTGAACTGCAGGGTAGAAAGGATGCACTGGGTAATTTTATGAAAAATAAAGTCTGTAAATATTTCTCAGCTATAAGATAAATGATAGGATGAGCTGTCAAGCCTGGGAACCAACCCTACTGAAAATGTCAGTGGACTGGTCTGAGAAGATAATGAATTTTTGGAGCAATTTTTAGATCATGTAAAGGATTTTTAGAAATACATTAAACACTTAAAGTAAAAGGAACTAAGGCTGTGGTAGTGTTATCATCATCATCAACCCCCTTCTTCCCATTTCCTACGTGGAGTCGGGGTGTTTTAACTGTCACCATCTCTGTCAATTCAATGCCGCACTCCTGCCTTCTTCGACACTCATGCCTGACTGTTGCAGATCTTCTCTCACACAATCCATCCACCTATTTGCTGGATGCCCTAATATCCTCTTACCTTCTTCCTGTTTGTCCCAAATCTTTTTCACCAGACTGTCTTCTGCTTTTCTGCATGTGTCTAAACCACCATAATCTGTTCCTTTTGATCTTTTCTACAATTGGAGCTACTTTGGCTTCTGCTTTTATGCCCTCATTTCTTATCTGTCCCACAGTGTGCATCCTACCACCCTTCTCAGACACTTCATTTCCATCACCTGTAGCTTTCTCATCTGCTCTGCCTTTACTGCCCAGGTTTCTGTACCATACAGTTGTTCTGGTCACACCACTGTTTTGTACACCTTACTTTTCAGCTTCTTTGGCATTCTTTTGTCATACATTACACCTGGCACTCTGTGCCAGTTGGCTGCAGCCCCTTTATTTCTAGCTTTGACCTCTTCAATCAGACTTCCCTTCTCCTCAACCATCCATCCCAGATACTTGAAGCTGTTAACCTGTTCCACTATCTTCCCTTCTATTCAGTTCTCAGCTTCTTCTGATTTCCACAATTTGCTGCCATTACCACTGTCTTACCTGGACTTAGTTTCATTCCATGTGCCTTCAGTTTTGCATTCCATTCCCTATCCTTTGCTAAAGTATTTGTTCAGAGTCTGTCTGTAATGCCACATCATCTGCATATAGTAACTTTGTTGATCTGACCCCTCTAACCTGTTTGCCAGTGTAGTCCATCACAAGTATGAACAACAGTGGCCTCAGAGATGAACCCTGGTGCACACCCACTCCCACTGGGATCCACTCTGTGATATTGAACACTGTTTGTACTTGAGTCATTGGATCCTTATACATAGTCTGCACTAATTCTTCTAATGTTTCTGGGACTTTGAACCTTTGTAGTACTACTCAAATCAGCTTTCTTGGGATCTTGTCATATGCTTTTTCCAAGTCGAGGAATGCCCAGTGGACTGTTTCCTTATCTCTAGCTTCTTCTCAGCTCTCTGTCTCACTGCAAACATCAGGTCAGCTAGTGCTGCATCCTGATCCGAATCCAAACTTTTCATCTCCCATCTTACTTTCTACTACTCTGCTTATCCATTTATCAATCACCCTCTCCAGAACGCTAATGCATTGTGACAGGAGTTTGATGCTTCTGTATTGCCTGCAGTTGTGGATATCTCCTTTGTTCTTGTACACTAAAAAGAGTATGCTTATTCTTTAGTCTTCTACAATACGCCTTTCTCTCCACACTGCTATGAGTATTCTCAGGAGCCATTTCTCCCTATCTCCCCCAGCATCTTTATAATATCTGCTGTGACCTCATGTGAGTCTGCTGCTTTCCCTGACTTCTTACTTCTAGGGTGAGTTCCTCTTCTTCTCTCAATCTAGGCTGTGTCTGCAGCAGAACAGCTTCTATGGGGTTTTCCTCATTCAGAAGCTCATGGAAGTACTCCTTCCATCTACCTTTGATGTCCTAAGGACTGGTGAGCAAGTTGTTGCTGACATCCTTTATGATGGGTGTCTGACTCTCTTCTTTATCTTTCTGTCTTTGTTTTGAAACCTGATATAGTTTCTTTGTGCCGTCTACTAACTTACTTTCCAGAAGCAGGTAGAGTACCTCAGATGCCTTGTTTTTTGCTACTCCAATTCCTTTCTTAGCTTCTTTGTTAGCCAGCCAGTATTCCTTCCTACCCTGGTCTGTCTTTTCTGTCTCCCGCTTTTTCATGCACTCCTTCTTTCTATTGATGACTTCTTGGACTTCTGCATTCCACCACCAGCTTTCCTTATGTTCCTTATTTTCATACCTGGCTTGGCCAGACATCTGTTCTGTAATCCTCACACATGCTGTTTTGAGGTCCTCCTGTTCTTGATTGTGGTGCTAGAGCCATGAGCAATTCCTTGAACTGTTTTTCTTCAACCAACTTCCTGGTCTTCAGCCTGTTCTCTGTTTACCTTAGAGCCTTCTCTGACCATTGCTTGCAGATGATTGTGGCAACCTGTGGTTAATGCTGTGGGCTGACAGTTTCACGGGAGTTGATTTTGCAATCACTGATTCTTCGCCAATGCCCTTTCTTACTAAGACTTGAGTTGCATGTTGGTCGCTGTTGTAGATGATCCTATGACTGCCTGTCCTTCTGAAACATGTGTTGGCAACTATCAAACATTTGCCAGACAAAAGTCTAGAATGGCTTCTCCTTCTTTATTCCCATTAGACCCAGGCAGTCCTCATATCCTGTTTGTCTCAATGTGTGCATTCAAGTCACCTAGTGTCAACAACAATTCATGTTGTCTTGTTATATCTAATAGATGTCTTTCTATATCACTGTTGTAGTATATAAAACAGAAGGGATTTCCCACAGGGCAGCCCAATGCTCAGCCAGTATCCAAAGAATTATCTTGTATGCACTGTACTTCACATTCATGCTCCCCACACAGAACATAGGGCATAAAATGAATGTATGGATACAACTAACCAGACCTTCTTTGCCACCGGTTTCAAAGTCAACTGGTCTGAACACCTAGTTGCTGTACTAACTACTTAGCCACTAAATAAGTGCCCTGTTGGAGTTGGTTTGCTTTTTTTTTTGTAGGTCATTTGGCATCTACGTCAGATTCCTCTGCTGCAACCCCATTGGAGGCTGGTATGGCTCCATCTTTTCACATGTCCTCTGAGGCTTTGCAGGCATCTACTCCAAATGTCAAGGGGGAACTGTGGTTGATTATCTCAGTGGGTCCTAGAGGGATTCTGCAGATATTGGTCAGGGAGGAGGTTCCAAGTTTTCTAATCTTCCCATGGATATTTGTTAGGGCTGCTGTTCCTTCCAAGAAAAGACAAAAAGTAAAGCATGTTTTGGTTCCTCCAAAGAATCCTCAAAGGGGATGGAAATAGTTTACTCAGGGCTTGTTTTCTGCCTTGATGGCCCTAAAGTCTCCTCAAAGGGTTTCATTACCTACTCCTCCTTAGACCTCTACCTCTTCTAAATGGCTTAGGGAACCAGATCATCACCCGAGGATTCAGTGTCTAATGAAGGGTCTTTGTCCTGTTATTCACACACGTCTTCATTTTTGGCTTATGGTTATGATGAAGATGATTCTGTTAGCCCTGAATTAACTTTTTAGGAATTGCCCTTTGAGGACACGATTGCTAGAATGATGGAATACTTTAAATTTGATTCTTCTGAAGTGTCTGATACTCAGATAAGATTTTATGAGTTGCTTCAGGTGGCTACTCCTAAAACATCAGAAGTCCCTCCTGTGTAGGCTGCCGTGTTAGATACTTTCATTGCTACTTCCAATTCTCTTGATTCTCAACCTCCTTCTCCTAAGATACCTGATAGGTTCTATAAGGTTTCTGAGGATTGTCATTTTTTTATTTAAATGTCCTTCTGCTGATCCGGCTGTGGTGTCAGTCTCTTCTGACAAATCCTCTAAGTGTTTGGCCTCTTCCAAACTTTTGCCTTCTGAAAAGGATAGTAGGGCAATGGAGAGGATTGGTAAGAAAGTTTACAGTGCTTCTACTTTGGTCTTTGGGCTGTTAATTACCAGACCCACATGACCAGGTATGCTCTGGCTTTGATTGCTAGGTTATGATTATGAAGGCAAATATTCTGCCTTATCTATTTTAGATTCTGCTTCTCAAGTGGTTTGCCACTATGTTAAGTGTAGCTATGATACTGCAGATGCCAGTTCTAGGGCTGCAGATTTAGGGTATATCATGAGGTGTTATTTTTGACTGCATCTCCAGTCTCTGCCTGTGGACATTATGGCAGCCAGGTTGCTGGATGCTCCTTTGGATAATTAACATCTTTGTGGGACTGCTGCTGTCGACATGTTTAAATCTCGTCAAGAGAAAGGCAAAGCCTTGCAGGACCTTAAACATATTTTTCTCTCTCCTATCCTTAAGTTACAGAGGAATTGTCCTTCTAGATCTGCTTTTGTTTGCAGGCAAACCTGCCAGGCCTCCAAGGACAGGAAGTGTGGGAGGCCCCTCCTCTGCTAAGGCTTCTCAGATTTCTTTGGCCCAGAAGCCTCCTTTATCTTATGAGCCTGCTTCTCTTGTCATCTCCCCCTTTTAGATCGGGCTGCTTTGTCCCTTCACCTTTACCTTTGTCTTCCAAATTGGCAATGTATCACTTCAGACTTTTGGTTCCTTCTCTCATCCTTCAGGGTTACTTCATGGTATGGAAGTCGCTCCCTCCTTTTTTAGGATTCCTAAAACTCCTCTAGAGCAACTTCCTCATTTCCAAGAGGTTCTATTGTCCAATGTAAACAAAGGAACCATTCAACCTAGAAGCTCCATTGTGCCTGACTAAGAGTGTTTCCTAAACACTCTGGAATTACAGAGCTGACATAAATATATTTTATGCACTTTATCTAGCTGTTCATTGTTTCTTATCAGTACTGCACTGTTTTTATTTATTTGCTTAACGGTACTGCACTGGTTTTATTTATTTGCTTGAATGAATTATTTAATTTTCTGTGTCTGCATTTATATATTTACTGACCTCTGGCTGAATTTTTGTTTTGCTGATCTTTGCTGAAGTTTTTTTTTTATTTTTGTTCTAAGGCACTTGGCACAGCACTTTAGCTTTGACTAATGGGCTCCACATTGGGGGTCCTTTACATCTTTCTGGAGCAGCAGGGAGTTTGTGGTGAACTCATTCCAGTGTGGAAAAAATGGTCAAACAGCTTCTGTGTTAACTGATTGCCTCAAGATGTGGCTTTGTAAGTGTCTTTTATCTTACTGGTATAAAATATTACCTTTGTATGAATTTCTGCTTATCTTTCTAGAAGCTCTATTGTGCCTTAGAGTGTTTCTTAATCTGGAATTACATAGCTGGCATAAGTATATTTTTTGCACTTTATCTAACTGTTCAGTATTTCTTATCAGTTCTGCACTATTTGCTTAACAGTACTGCACTGGTTTTATTTATTTGCTTAACAGTACTGCACTTATTTATTTGCTTGACTGAATTTACTTTTCTGTGTCTACATTTATATATTTGCTGATTTCTGTTTGAATTTTTGTTTTTCTGCCACCGTCTCACCCAATTGCTGTTGTGTTCTTAAAGTTGGTGGCTTTTGCTTCTGCCCACATCTACTATAAATTTGATCTGGGACACTCCTTCCAATCCCATCACATTAGCTCATTCTACCTAATACAGAGATAATTTGGGAAGGCCAAACCACTTAGTTCCTTAACCTTGAATTGATTCCTCCTCTCTCCCTTTCCACTTTACTAACAAACAAACAATAAAAAAACACTTTATTCAGCTGCTTTTACTGTATTTGTGTCTCCTCCTCTTGTTCCATGACTTCATCTTGCTTTTTCCGCTACTTGCTGCTGCTTTTTTCTCTAAAATGTTCAATTGCATCTTCTCTGTTGCATTTATGACTGCTTGTTTATAGCCTATTTATATTGTAACTGTTATTATAGGCCTCTTAGTTTTGGTTTAAGCACTTAGGCTTTAGGCTTACCCCTTAGCTCTCCCTGGCCTTTCTCCCTCAGATTCTGACAAATATGGATGGACAATTTCCTACAGTTTCTCCTACCAGTATGGTTGATTTGGGCATCCTGAGACAGTGTAGCAACTGCCTCATGTTGATTTGGGCAGCCTGAGACAGTGTAACAACTGGCTCATGTACACAGGCTACCATCTACTGCTACCACCTAGGAACACAATTTGCGAGAGATGCAATTACATTAGGAACCTAGAGTCTATGCTCTGTCCATCACAAGCCAGTATATCTGGCACTGAGAAGGTTGTCAACACAATCACTACACCTCAAACATCACCCACACCTACGCAACACGTACCCACATATGTGGAGGTCTTCAACAAAAACATACCCAAACAAAGGAGACCTCCAATGCAAAAACACACACAATCTTCACAGCCCTCCACACCATATACCATGCATAGTTCACACACCTGTGTCTCACAGCCACTAAGGCTTAACCATAAACCCAACATATTAGTCATAGGAGACTCCACTGTGAGACACACAAATGTGCCTCTCACCAGGCTGGATAAGGAGAAAGTCATGATTAGTTGTCTGTCAGGGGCCGGATTCTGCCATATCACATACGCACTCAAGTTTCTTAACAACAGGTACTGTTATGACGCTGTCATAGTCCATGTTGGCGTGAATGACTTGAGATGTACCTACCTGGACTATATGAAGAGAGACGTGATTTAACTTGCTGAATATGTGTCCCAGGTGGGTATGTCCCTAGCCTTAAGCAGCATTCTACTGTCACCCAGGATGATGTATCAATACAAACTGAAAATGATTGACTTTAACATTTGGCTGATTTTCTGGCATCATTCCAGGGGGATCCAGTACCTGACAGCCTGGGAAGATATGATTGATAGACCACCATGCTTTGCCAGAGATGGCCTGTATCTGTCTTACTTGGGCTTCAGGCTTCTGGCAAAGGCTCTTGCCTCCTCCATAGTGCATTATTTTAGGAAAAATGATGAGGTTAAAACTACCAACATAAAAATTTCAACAAAATGCAAATTAAAGGTCTTGCTGCTAAATGCAAGGAGTCAAAGATTGAAACTGCACTTATTGTAAGCATTCTTAACCCTGGAAAATGCTGACCTCTGCGCAGTCACAGAAACCTGGTTCAAAGCTGCAGAGAGCACCCCAGCTTTACCTGGCTACTCATCCTATCATATAGTCAGACCCAAAACTATGGAAAGTAAAGCCAAAGGAGGTGGAGTTTCAATATATATTAAAGACATGCACACCTCCAGGATGGTCAAGCAGTATGACACACAGAAGACACTCCAGGTGCAGTTAACCATTGACAAGGCCCCTATACAAATTAAAGCTAGCTACCGGCCCCCAAATTGACTGAAGATGCCCAATCTGCCTATCTGTACCTCTTCGAATCTATCAAGATTCAACCCTTTACCCTGATCCTGGGTGACTCTAACTACCCAAACATAGACTGGAAGAACTAATCATGCCAGAACACAAATTCCCAAAGATTCCTCGATTTTGTCAGTGCAAATGCTTTGGGGCAGCTAGTTGACACCCCCGCAAGAGGTGATAATATCTTGGACTTGGTCTTAACTAACATGAGTAACAACTGCAGCATCACTGCAGTATCATCTTCCCTGATAAGATCTGACCATAAAGAGGTCACATTCGAAGTCACCATCTCCCCTGACCCCCCTCTAGCTAAGGCCAAACAAAAAAACTTATTCAAGGCTGATTACAGCCTCCTGAGGGATGGTATAAACAGCTTCACTGCCCCCAACCCCTCTCTAGGAACTGGCACCAGTATTCAAAACTATACCAAATTACTATACGAATATTTATATAGATGCATGAAATCAGGAATGCCTGACAGGAATAAATCATCCCCACAAGGAAGAGTAAACCTGCCTGGTGGATATCTACAATAAATAAACTCTATAATAAAAGGAAACAAATTGCTGCCCAGGACCACGGAGAAGCAGGTGCCTAATTGGAAGCAACCTCTCCTTAGCCTGAACAAACAAATAACAGCACTAGTGAAATCCTCCAAAGCAAACTTTGCATCCAGACTGGCCACATCTACTAAAGACAATCCCAAGGCTTTCTTCACTTATGACTTCCCTTCTTTTTGAATGATTACTCTTCAAACCCTGTTTCCTCTTTTATTATCCCAGGCTTTTCTGATGTCCTTGGATCTGAAAGATGCTTACCATCATATCCCTATTTGCCTTGTTCTGAGGAAGTTTTTATGCATCTATTTGTCCTCCTTTCATTTTCAGTTCTCTGCTTTGACCTTTGGCCTCTCTATTACCCCAGGGTATTCACAAAATGCCTAGCACATGTGATTGCTTTCTACAGGCTCTAAGGCATTCAGATTTTTCCTTATCTAGATGACTTGTTTCCTTCATGTGCCTTCTCCCAGTCATTAGTTACAGGATCTGAAGTTCACCATCTCCCTTCTTCAAAGTCTGGGGTCTACTATCAACTTCCAGAGGTCTGTCCTGATTATTCCCTCTCAGGATCATGTGTATCTGGGATGCAGGATTCAGACAGTGCCAGTGTTGGCCTCTCTTCCACCTCCAAAAGTTTTGTCATTGACAGCCTTCTTTCAGTCTATTCTTCTTCTTCTGACTGCCATGCCAGCCAGGGAGTTTCTTTGGGCTTTGAGATTCATGGCCTCTTCTATTGCAATGCTTCCTCTTACCAGACTGCTTATACAGAAGCTTCAGTGGAACCTCAAGTCAGTTTGGCTGCAGCATTGTCACCCTCTGTATTTCAGTGTACCTGTCCTTTCCTGTCTAAAGAAGGAATTCATATGGTGGAGTCAACAGTTTAATCCCTACCCAGGCTGGCCCTTTCAGCCTCTACTCCCTTCTCGAGAACTGTTAATGCCTCAGACATGGGGTGGGGGTGGGGCTTCTTTTGGTCAACTGAAAGTTCAGGGTCTTGGGCCTCTCCATCAGAAGTCAGACCATACCAATATCAGTGGTGAGAGCTTTGATTCTAGTCCTTCAAGCTTTTCACCCCATGTTCTCTCCAGGCCCATTAAAGGTGTACACAGACACCACTTTGGTAATGTGGTATGTCAACAAGCAGGTAGGCACAAAAATCTTACCTCCTCTGCAGGATGGCTGTTCAGGCTTGGGAGGTGGCTGTCAGTTATCAGTTAACTTTTCAGGAAGTATACATTCCTTCAGAGCACAATTTAGCAGCAGACTCTCTGAAGAGGTCGAAAAGATCTCGAATGGTTGCTTCACAGAGACGTGTTTATGGACGTTGTCCGTTGGTGGGCTCGGGTAGATCTTGTTGCCTCCCCTCTGAACAGGCAGCTTTATCTCTTCTTTTCCAGAATGCAATGCCACCTGGTGTGGAAGACAGACGCCCTTTCTTTTCCTTGGAAGGGGATGTTTCTTTATGCTTTCCTTTCTCTTCCTCTACTTCCATAAGTCCTGCAAAAAAATCAGCTGGACTTCCCAAAAATCTTTTTAGCGACTCCCTTTTGGCCATGACAGCACTAGTTCCCGCTCTTAATGCATCTGGTCAGGGGCAATCACCACAAGTTACCTCACTGGATGGATCTCATTACACAGGAGAAGGGGTCTCTTATCCATCCTTACTTGTCCACTCTTCAACTGACACTGTGGGTAATAAGGTTTTAATCCTTTTCAGGCACCTCATTTCTGCTTTTCTGCCCTTGAATCCTCCTTTGACTTCTTGTTTTGAGGTCAAACAATTTCTTAAAGGCGTCCTGCATATTAGGCCTTGAAGGAAACCTATTCCTCCTCCTTGAAACCTTAATTTTGTTTTGAAAGAATTGGCTCAGGCTCCTCTTGAACCTGCAGATTCTGCTTTTTTTTACCCAGAAGACTGTTTTGTTGCTCTTCTCAGAGGGTTTCTGAGCTCCAGGCCCTTATGGCCATTCCTCCATTTTTTTTTCCACAGGGACAGGGTGTCCCTTTGTATTAATCTTTCTTGTATGCCCAAGGTAGGGAATGAGTTTTCCTTGAATCTATCATTACAGCTTCCTTCCTTTTTCCCTTGTCCTCGGTCTGCTAGTGAGAGGGTCCTGCAAACCTTGGATTTGCACAGACAGCTCAGGAACAATTTGGATAAAACCAAGACCATTTATAAGTCTGATCAACATTTTGTTTCCTTTCATCCCAGGACATTAGGTTTGGCTGTTTCTAAGCAAACCATTTCCTCCTGGATATCTAAGGCCATTTCCTTTTGTTATTATTTTCATGGCAAATCTTTGTCTACTTCTGTTATAGCTCATTCCACTAAGATTATTGCCTCTTCTGGTGCCTTCCTCAAGGGGTTGGACACAGATTCCATCTTTGAATTTGCTACTTGGTCTTCAGTGCATACCTTTGCTAAGCTTTATAATTTGGATATGGTATCTAGGTCCAGAGCAGGTTTTGCTGGAACCATCGTATGTGAGTTTGTTGAGGGCTCTTCTCAACCTTCCATGTTCCATTCTGTTTCTTGAGCTTTTTTTACTCTCCATTCTGTTTTGGATACTGTAATAGTGCAATAGAAAGACACAGTACAGTTGTGTAAAATGTTACCATAACAGTAGATGTCCATCTCTTCAGTGTTGCAGTATTCGCTCCCTCCCTCCAACCCTTTCTTGTTTGTTCTGGTTTTTGCTTTAGATTCCCTTCTTGCTGTGGGTTCCCCTATTTCTTCTTTTTTTTCCATTCTGAATGGACTCCTTTGTCCTGTGGAGACTGTTTTCTTCTGGGGCAATTCAGTTCTGAGTAGTTGCATCTGTATGTCCCATCTATGCCTTATGTTCTGTGCAGGGAGCATGAAAGTGATGTATGTAGTGGTATGAGATCATTGGACTTTTGTATACTGGCTGAGCATCAGGCTGCCCTGCGGCAGATCCCTTCTGATTTGGATACTGCAACAGTGAAGAGAAGGACATCTATAGTTATGGTAAGATTTTACACAACTGTACTGTCCTGCGACTGCTGTATGAATGCACTCTTTTTCTCACTGTCACAGCCTGAGATTATGAATACTGCTCCATCATTAGTCTGGAGTCTGATTGTCATGAATCTGTCACTAATTCTGATGATATCCCTTACTGCCTTGAAGCCGCTCTCTCACCACAGTTCCCGCACCATCTCTAGCCTGTCCTTGTCCTGAGTAGTAGAGCTTTGCTGCACTGCCCTTCCATCTTGTCGCTTGGATACATAGGATGTGTAGCCTCCTGTGTATCATCATGTCATCTACTTCCAAGCTGTGTCCTGTCAGTGAACCTGCAATTCTTAGTACATGTTTGGCAGGTTGATTGGTTTTGCATCCAACGTTCGCTCAACTACAGGTAACCCAGGCTTGGGAACTGGACACTGGTTGGCTAGTAGCTTAATGACCCAGGGCTTTGTTATGGCAGGTACACATTGGTCAACAGGGGTGCATACACCCCTCCCTCTACTAGTCCCTGGAGTAGGTTGGGTCTTCAACCCAGTTATCACTGGCATATCCCTGACCATTTGGCAACATTAGTCAATATCACAGAATCACCTAGGGCCATGTTTTACACCATTAAGTGGCTAGCCCTGCCACTGCATGCAGGCTTTGATCTGTGTTCTCTTGTCTTGAAGATATTGTGCACCAAAGTAGATGCCCAAAGCAGTTGGTCTATACAACTCATAGGGCAACATGTAAAATCTGTTCTACTGTCCACAGCTCCATTAGTTGATGAGTCTGAGATGGAAACACTCAGCATGTTTTTCAGAGGTGGGAAAAACACAGCAGAGGAACAAACAGGTATTCAGGTATTGGCCAGATGTTAGGATCAAACCTTGTACCTTGTGCATGGAAGGCAAAGACCGTAACCATTAAGGCAACTCGTCTCTTCAGTTTTTTGTTCTTCTAGGCTGTCCTAGTATATTCTTCTAAATTGTGTCTGGTGTTATACAGACAATCACATACCCTTTATGATCTGCTCATAGCTTTACAGAAAGCAGGGTATACAGACTTGATTTCAAAGGTGGGGAGAGAAAGAGCCAGAGAAATGGGACAATGAACTTAGGTGGAGCAAAGTTGCTAAAGGGTGTACAGTACTGAATAAAGCAACTCACACTGGGAATAAGTAACAGCCAGTTAATCCATGTATTTAAATAGAAAATATAACAAATGTGGTCAAGTGGATGTACAGTGGAATGTAGTCTTTAAGAAGTTTTTGGTACATCTACAATTACCTGTTTTAGTCTTGTTCAAAATATGATATATCATACAGCCTCAAATTCTGCAGCAGGGCTAGCCACCTGGCAGTAAGAACCTTGACTCTAGATGATTGTCACTGTTGAAGTAAAACCCTAATCCCATATGCAAAATGGGAAAAGGTGGTTGTGGATGGATGGATACAGCCTCAAATAGCAGGGAAACATCATAAGATAAGAGAAATTTGTAAAGTAATCTTCACCACTGAGATGGGTATCACACATAATGGGCTTTTAAGTTCTTCTGGGGGCACTTTAAGTAAATGTTCAGTATATTATCATCCTATCCTCCTCTGATCCGATGACTTTTGTGAATAAATACAAAGTTTCAGAGAATTGGAGGGTAATCTGGAATGACACCTATCATTTCACTGATGCATGTTAGACTGTACTTAGTAGCAGTATAAAAGTATATGACTGTGAAACACTATAGATGGCAATTTCTTGCTTGAAATTACACTAACAAATGATGTTGGGTCTTTTTTGTGGCTTTTGGCTAACTTTTATTCAAAAATTAATAAATAAATAACTGAGTTATTTATATCAAGGATATCTAAATATGGATGATCTTAATAGATATAGAATAACATGGTGATTACTTGTCATAAAGTGTAGATTAAATATGGTTAGCTGCTACCATAATCCGTGGATTAGTGGCCCATTGATGGTACCACCAGTTGATGATGAGGCGTCATAAACAGAACATTGGTAAATCTATAGTATAGGGACAGAGGTAAATATGATAATGTAGGTAATGAACCAAAACTTCCAGCTAAGAAGAGTGCACGGTTTAGAACTTGAGAATTACACATCCTAGGGTTGTATTCTATAAACAATATGCATCTCCCACAAACCATCACAAACTATAAAGGTCAGGTACAATTCTGTGCACTGTTCTCCTTTGTTCACATAAAACAGTTGAGTGGTGGGTATGCTATTTAATAAACAATACTAGGACTTTAGAATGATTTCTTCTCTGGAAGGGCAGGCTGGTGCTTAGATCTGGTACACAGACTTACAGGATAACAAGATGGGTTACACTTTTTATATATATTTCAAACATGTTTTTTTCCTCAGCCCAGATAAAATCTATATTTAAAAGAGTAACAGATTTTGCTCTTGTGAGACAATTATAGCAAAAGATTCACAGTGTATTTCCTTATCAGAGAACACAGATGTACTGGGCCACAGAAAAGTCACACCAACAGGTAAAATAGATGGTACTTTTAGCTGAAATGTCAGTTTAGTGAGTTTAGTAGACGTAAAAGTGAGGTCAGGTAACTTCTAAGTGCTTTACAATTCATCATTTACAATTCATCAATATGTGGTCCATATAGGAAGAATATACCTCTCAACATATTTTCCTTTGCACCTCTCTTGGACTATGAATATTTTTCCTGGACTTTTTTTGTCCTGGAACTAGGGATATACTCTACAGTGCAGCATCTCCTTAACAGTTCTACAAGACTAAAATGAATCCAAGAGTGGATAATTCTATGATGATGGCTGTTTTTTTTTTTTTTGTCCATGCCTTTGACACAACTGCTCTGCATTGCAAATAGAAAGCTTTTAAATACTAGCTCATTCAATGCCTAAATCTCTGGTCAAAAGACATGAGAAGCAATTGTTCAAAGGGGGTATAGGACTAAGAAGATACAGTCAATGCCTGAACTGTACCAAAGTTGAAAGGAGTATGAAAGAGTATTTATAGCAACCTTTTCTTTCAAACTCCATCATGTGTAGGATGTGAAGACTGTGGCAGTTTTCTAATTACTAAAGGTTGTGTTATTTGGCCACATCAGAGGCTTAGAGCCTGATCAGGAGAGTGGAATTCTATAATACCAGTCATACCTCCACACTCCCCTAGACTAATGAGCAAATCCTGCAAAATTTGGGGTGTGGGGGGGAGCATATCACAAGGAATAACCATTTATATTGTACATTAAAAAATTAATAAAACAAGTTTTCAGTATGATAGATGTGGTACAAGGAG
This sequence comes from Protopterus annectens, assembly GCF_019279795.1. NCBI lineage: Eukaryota > Metazoa > Chordata > Ceratodontiformes > Protopteridae > Protopterus > Protopterus annectens. The sequence continues at coordinate 560,526,898 of NC_056726.1, read as the reverse complement.
GAACATTAGATGCCAGGAATAATCTTTCTATAGAACAACAGTTTGCAGAATGAAAGACATGGGACAGAGCGCAGCAATAAACACCAGAAGTACTCTCTTAATATCACCCTTTAAAGACAGTTGCAAAAATTCAAACCTTATATCTTCAGCACTTGCAGACAGATCTTGAGCAGACACTTAGCCCTTTGCACCACCCTAAGACATTAGGGATAGTCCTGATATATTACTTTAATTTGAAAATAGAAAGCTAAAGTAAGATTTAAACTTTGTACCATTGACACAGCAAGTGGAAACCTTAATCCTCTAATGAAACCCACAAGTTAATGTTAGAGGGTGTTTTCTAGCAAAATATGAAATATAGAACTGTAATGTCTGGCAGTATTCTGTAATTACAAAGGTATGTGAATTATAACAGACAATGCATGTATAACAGGCAACAGCAGGAGAGGTCTGTGAAATCAAGAACAATTGAGAGGTATGGGTGGTATCCGTGTGAGGGAAGACTTCAGGACAAAGCTGAGAGGAACACTAGATGACCAGGGAGAATTTTGAAACATTACTTAGGTTCACATAAAAATTAATAGAGCAACAGGTCAAGCAGTTTATGAACAGTAATATGAATGAAACTCTAATATTAGTCTGGCATTATTGAATGACTGTAATTGTCCATGATGTACAAGGGGCAAAGGAAATATGAGGATACATCAGAGAGAAGTTATGCCAACTCAGGAACAAGTAAGTGGTATGTTGATGAGTGGTGTGTGTGTGTGTGTGTGTGTGTGTGTGTGTGTGTGTGTGTGTGTGTGTGTGTGTGTGTGTGTGTGTGCTTCAATGTGTACATGTGTATGGAAGAGTGAATAAAAGCAATGCATTAACTACCATAAGAAAATGCTGATTTGCCCTTGTGGTTTTTAAGCGTGATTCCGAGGAATGCAGATTAGCTGATAATGGGCATAAGACCAAGAATTGGTTGTAGAAGGGACACAGGTCTATCATTGCATGAACACACACACACACACACACACACACACACACATGTACACATGTGCATGCTCATGTCTCTAAATCTAAATTTTGTCACATAATGTTAAAGTGGGTCTCTTTCTGAATTACTGGCATTGTTATAGCCAACAATTCTTTTTGAATTTATAGATGCATATTTTAGGCAGTTAACTGGTGTAGCCATGCAGGTAGCAATGGCTCCCAGTTATATCAATTTAATTTTGGCCTACCTGGAAAATAAATATATTTATTCTCATCCACATTTTGTTTTGTGTAGAATTATGTTCACTTTATTGACAATGTCTTCTTTAGTTGGTGTGGCACCCAAAAATATTTGGAGTGTTTAGAATTTTTTTTAATTATTTGATGCTTTTTAACTCAAATTCCATGTTGAAACTGAAGTGATTACATGTTTAGATCTTCAGATTTTAAAACATTCTAGCAATATGTGTTTTGCTACAAAGATAAAGCAGAAAAAATGCTTCCTACTGATTCTTATTTAGAATTTAACAGCATGCACCCCATGTAAATGGATTAGCTGGTGCATACAGGTAAGTTTACTGTGAATAGCAGTGATTTTTTAAAGAAATGTATTTTTGAATGATAGTTTTTTTGGAAAGGGAGTTCTTGGATAAGTCAATGATTTATGTATCTTAGAGGTTGTGGAAGGGAGAGCTAAAATGTATGCCCTCTTGATATTAAAAAACTTTGATATCTCTGAGGAGATTGACAACAACAAACAGGGTAACAAAAAGTTGGGTTTTGTTCTTACATGTAGTTTAGACATCCTGCTACTAAGGATGTTATTTTTAATAACTGGAAATTGTTCTGACATTAGGAACCTTTTGGGTGATATTTCACAGTTTTATGCAAAGAAGTTGTTGCGTCTTTCGGCTTTTCCCGGTTAGGGGTCGCCACAGCGGAACTCCGGTCCACTAATAATTGGCAGTAGATTTTTACGTGCCGAGTTGCTGGCCCTGACGCACAACCTTCAACGAAGGTAAGCCCATTCACGCATGTCTCTACACAGAAGACGCTCTAGCTGAGAATTGAACAGGACGTCTTACTGTGAGGTGACAACGCTACCGCGGCACCACCACCGCAGTTAGTTTTTTTGCAAAGAAGTATTCTTCTATATAACAGATATACTAATGAAGTAATGCAGATAGAAAAAACTGGCATATATATTACAACCATAGTAGATAATAAAAACAACTTTTATTTCAGAAGTGCTCAAAATTTAAAACAGAAGCTATGTTACATGGAACAAAATATAAAGGTAAATATTCAGCAAAACCAGAGAAAAGGCACATTTCCATGTTATGTGTCAGCAATGCACATAAATATATATGAAATCATATTCTGTTCATCAGCTAACAAAAAAACAGTGTTTATTACAGGTATATGCAGACTGAGCATCAACAAATATTATATCCATTGCACTTTGTAAAACAAATGATGTGTTTTATATAGAGAAATCCAAAAGAAGAATGAAATATAGTATATGTGGTCACATAGAAGTAAATAGAGGTGCACAAATGCACTTTTTAAAAATAATTGTGAAAAGAAAATGAATGTTTAAATTTACAGGCTTACAATACAATAAAACAGCATGTTAGGGATGGAGATATATGAATAAAGATTAAAAAAGCAATATAAGTGGGTATATTTATTTATAACTGGTGTTAAATGATATGACAAGCTTAAAACCTGTTTTACACAAAGTAGTTTGAGGAAGTGAATGAACTGTGTGATCATATGACAGGCCATTTGATTTTTAATATATAAAGAGTTATGTCTGTAATTTGCCTGTATTACACCTGAGAAAGCTATAGCAGGAAAGCTGTGAGAAGCTTATGAGTTTTAACCATATTTGTCTTTCCTTGATCTTTTAACATAGGGCCTATTATAATGAGTCGTGTTAACAACTGCAAGAACATGTAATGCCTTGGCTTGGAATAGCATATTCCATTCTTTATGGAGAGAAAACAAAGGATTTTGTTGAGTTAATGCATTAAGATATCCAAGTACACAGTTGATGTTAAAATGAAAAATCATTTTCCCTATGAGCATAGCTCATGTATTATATGAACAGTTGGTCACGTCTTTCCTAAAAGAAGAAATCTCGGTATTGTGATTATTTGAGTAGATTGATATCACTGATTCTTAGTTGTATTTCTTTTTGAGACCTATTAGCCATGTACAGAGTAAAAGTTGCTAAGCTAATGTTATTTGTATTAGATTTTGGTAAGACCATGACTCACCTTTATACCCATTTTTTCAGGTTCCCTTTTGTTGTTGTGCTTAGTGAAGTCTGAAAAAAATAATGTATAAATGCAACTAATTGAATTCATCCATAGGCCTGGCACCATTAGTTTTCCTCCTTTAGCTTGCCGCCATACTGTCTGTTTGGAAGATATAAGGCTCTCCAAATCTGCAAAGAGTATTTTTACCCAGTTGTCTATATACCGTAATAAACATTTCTTCAAATGGTTCATCTTGTACTGAATTCCTTACCCCAAGTCAAATTTCTTTGTGTCTACAATATAATTACAGAAAGTTCCTTTTAAGTTTTACAAACTGACAATACTTCTGTGTTTGTTTCCCTAGATTACATTTCTCAATGTTACTGCCACACCTTTCTTCATTTCCATATCACTTTCCATGTCATCAGTTGCAGATTATTTTGACATTTCCAAAAAAGCATGCCTCATCCTTCTGGTCCTTTTGCAGTGTCACTAATAAAGATATTATAAAGCCTAGTCCCAGTGCTGATTTATGGGAAACAACACAGCTAACTCCTTTCACACTAGATGCTATTTACTCTCACCTTCTGACACATTCTGAGTTGCTTAATGTAGTGTGCTATTTAAAATTGTTACCATTTTTTGAAGCAAGCCAACGCTGTTCGAGCTATGTAACTGCTTGTGGAATCGTGTTAGGTATTTCGTGGAATTCTGTATAGGGCACTTTCACCAGCCCTCTTTGGTGAATTACTTTGGTCACACAGTCAGACAAATCAGGTTCCTTTCTTGAAGTCATGCTATCTCAAGGTTCAGTGCACCTCTGTCTTCTAAGCTGCCAACAAGTCTTTGCTTCAAAAGGGAGAGTATCTTATTTCCTGTTAATGAGGTAATTCTGGCTAACCTCCTTTTTCCCTTATCTGATCTGCCGCTTTTCTTCTGAAGTAGATACTCATCCAGCCTTACCAGTGGCATACTGGAATAAAGCCTAATTGTGGTCCAGGCAAGCTGAGTTTCACTAATGGCATGATCTCTTGTTGGTGAGGTAGAACAGATGGATATTCCTTTTCTTAAGTGGATAGAGAGTGTACTGAGCATCTCTGTAATTGGGGAGTGGTGGAAGCCCAAGCTCAAAGAGGTGACAATGAGTTGAGAAGGGCAAGAGCACCAAGATGGCAAGACTCCGCATTGTCCACTCATCCTAACTCTAACATCAATATATGAGTAAGGGAGGTAGAGTATAAGAAAATCCCTAACCAGCCTGCATTATGATTACTTCCAGTATGGCCCTTCCCACTCCACAGTACTGGTATGTGCTGACCTTAGAACTTGAAAATAGAGGTGATGGATTCTGTTTGCGGGAACTCTTCCAGAAGGGAAACCTTCACAGTAGGAGGACAACAGGGAGCCGGCCCAGGAACTGCGAGAATGGGGAAATATTAAATACTATGGAAAGCTGGAAGTCAGCAGCAGGTGGGATCGGGAAAATTAAATAGAATCCACCTGTCCTCCTGCTGCTAGCCAGGGTAATTGCCATTTCTGTCCTGGTTTGTTAAAGATCCAACAATTATTTCATTACTTCATCTTCTAGTGCCTATAGATTTTTGGAGTGAGTATTAACTGATTTTGTGTCTTAGCTACTTCATCTGAAATATTCTTTGAAGTTCCTTTTCTCTGTAAAAGACTCAGATCAGTGTTGTCAGTCACAAAGAATAGTTCTGCTGTTTATGCATCAGTTCTTCACATTGTTTTAGAATTTTTCTGCAATGCCTGTATTACCTTATCTTGATTTTATTGCCCCTTTGTTTGGACTCAGTATTATCAATATGTTTTTTTTTACTGCATATCATAGAACTCTTGTATTATTTTTTCGCTGCTATGATTATATTTGCTGTAGTTCTCTGCTTTAGTTTATGTAATTTGCTCCTTGTAATTTTAAATTTTCATATACTTGCTGATTGTCATCCTTTTTCCATAATCTCTTCTGCCAACATCATCCCTCATTTTACTTCATCAAACTTCTTTATAACTCGTGCTGCCTCACTGGTGAAAGATTTTTTCTTCCCCATATTTCTTCTATCTCTTCTTCCATAGTATGCAATAACAGTTTACTGAGTTTTTTCCCTTATTCTGAAACTTCTAATATCTAGTACTCTAAATTTGCATGCTTTTACTTTGAAGTCCTATTATTTGGAGATAGTATGTCAATTTAGTCATTTGTTCCCTGACACTGACCCACATTTAAACTTGAAGTTGTCTTTTTCTCCATGTTAGACCTGGATATCCTCCCAAGTGCATTCTTTCAGTTTGCTTAACTCATGCTTCATGTCAGATGTAAATAATTTTTGATGCTGAAGTAAATATGCTGTCATTAACACCTTGTATAGTTATGTTAGGTGTTAATATCCGCTCTCCTTTTTCTGCCATTCTAAGTATTTATTTGATTGTTTTCTTTTCCTTTTTTGCCCTTTGATCTGGAGGCCAATTAATGACTCCTGTACAAAAGTACAGTGCCATTCAGTATTTCCAGGGTGAGATATTGTACTTCTCCTGTCCTCTGCTTGTCCAATAATTAGGATTGAAACTTACTGTGCATAGTATCCTAGTCACAATGCTTCCATATAATCACACATCATCTGAGACTGTGTCTGTGTAGACGATTTGTCTTGTGTTTTGACCTTGTGCAACAGACTCTTTCTGTACCACTCATATAACATTCCCAGGAGGCCATTTCAACTAAGTAAGCAACAACGTATATAACCTTCTCCTCTTCTGCTAAGCCCATGGTTCTTATTTCCTTTTTCCCTTCCTTCCTTCCCTATAGATATACTTTTCTGTAATGTCAGGCTGATACCTTACGTCTTTCCTATATCCCCTGCCCTCATGCTAATCCCTAACATGTTAGTTTCCAGGAAGTGATGCTTGTCTTTTTTTCTAAGGGACACAGCCATACCTGTCAACATCTTAGCACAAAAAATCTGGACAAAGCCTAAAATAATGGGGGGACAAAGGCACAAAAACAGGGACAAACCTTAAATATTGCCCACATAAACTTAGAAAGCTGCTAGAATAACAGGATTTGTGTTAGCTTGCATTTTCTGAACAATCAAATGTATGCCATTATTTAGTGACTTCAGACCTCAGTGGTTTGCCAGAAAACTGCACATTTTATGAGGAATTGATCACAAATATCAGGCAAAAATCTGGACATTCTGCGAAAATCTGGACAATTGAGAACTATGGACATAGCGTTGCAAGTGTTTCCAAAATGGTTGCTTCCAGCTTTGTCTCTTTTGCTCACTGTGGTTACTAGCATAGATGACCATATCTGTGACACCCAAGAATTCCCTCTAATAAATCTGCAGTATGCAGTTTCCCATTTATTTCCCTCATCTGTGCAATTGTTTATCATAAATACTCCAAAAATCTTAAATGTGATCAAGAAATTCTAAAGTTATACACCTGGAGAAATATAGTGGTTTTCCTTTACATTTGCCCACTCTGTGTTTACTGTTACCCAGCAATTCTTCTTCTGTGAGAAACTTTAAGGCAGTGAAAAAGATCTTTATGCCCTAAAGTTGGGAATGAGACTGATAAATAATTACTAGGTCAGAACAGAGTGGATTTAATTCCTTTCACAGATGAAGGAGGTATTTTAAGAAGACAACAGTACATCAAGAGTTACAGTACAGTAGTTAATACATTTTAAATTTTTTTTCATATTTCTTATCTAAAACTGAGAAGTGATTCTCAGTTCCTTTATACTAATGGGAATTAGGGAATATTGTGTGTGTGTGTGTGTGTGTGTGTGTGTGTGTACCTTGCTATCACAGATACATTTTGCTACTGTAGAGATTGTAAAATACTATAGATGTAACTGGGGTTGCAATAATTTTTTTTGTGATATTTGCATTGTTGCACACTCTACTAGAAAAACAACTTTTTTATCTAATAGACTTTTATCACACCCATGTCTGAGTTCAGAAAGTAAACTATGCATATATTTTCCGCTTCTCTAGTTATATTTGGCGGAGGGGTAAAAGTACTTTTATACTTTGTGTCTTTTGACTTTTCCCGGTTAGGGGTCGCCACAGCGGAACTCCGGTCCGCTAATGATTGGTAGTTGATTTTTATGTGCCGACTTACCAGCCCTGATGCACAACCTTCAACGAAGGTCACCCATTCAAGCATGTCTCCACGCAGAAGACGCTCTAGCTGAGAATTGAACCGGACAGCGTCTTACTGTGAGGCGACAACGCTACCTCAGCACCATGGAACTCAAAAACTGTAGACAATGCAGCAAAATAATCCAGACACCCACTTAGCACTTTCATCCACTTTTAATTCAACTGGTCTTAATCAGAAACAAAGTCACCTATCACACAAGCCCATAAATACAGAATTTCAAAAGTCACATGATAACAAATAATTCAAAATTTAAAGACACATTTCAATATAAAACACATTATCACATAGCTGCTAATACTGATAGCAGTATAACAATACCTTGACAAACTTTGGTATAAAAAATACTTGTTTGCAAATATTGCACAAAATCTGAAATAAGTAATACAAGTGAAATTTCAAGGTCTTTGTGCTTGCAAAAAGCACTTAACCATTTCGTTAAGACTTGGGGGCTGATTAGCCACCAATAAAATCTGCCAAAGACTTTCGTGGCATTCTAAAGTAATTTTTAAATTACCAGTAAACAAACTAGCATCTACTTGCTCCAAAACATAAAAAGAAAATTTCTTGAAATCCGCATAACTCAATGATTGTCTGGCTTGCATTGGAAGGGTCTTTTTTCTTAATAGCCAGGATGTGTTCATAAACCCTCCTACATAAAGCTCTAATGGTTTTTCCTACATAAAAATGTTTACAAGAATTACAGACAGCCACATAAACCACATTTAATGTGTCACAAGTATAATGCCCCTTAGCCCAAAAAGTCCTGTTGATGTGTTTAAATTCAACAGAAAATGAACCCATAATAAATCTACATTGTCAAAACTGTCCACATGGGTAAGTGCCTGGGTTATCAACTTTTGACTTGTGATCTCGAATGTCACTTTCAAGAATAGATTTAATGTTAACTGTCTTCTTATACGTGATCAATGGTTTGTTTCCCAAAATTTTAACTAAATCTGGGTTACCTAGAATGACCTTCCAATTATCAAAAATAATGGACCTAATTATGCCCATTTCATTAGATATTGGAATAGGGAAAGCCAATCTATAATTCACTGTTTTTTCATGTGCAGCCCTAGGAATAATAATTACCATAGCCTCAGACTATCTGTTGTTCATACCTTCACTACCCAAAATTGGTCGTGCTATGTTATCTCTGAGCCTCATAACCTCAGAAATAATGTTGTCCAACCAGAGTCATAACTTTTATACAATGTCATAGCCAGCTCAACTATGCACTCTTTCTTATTCCTACTGTTTTCTAGTCAAAACAGAATTATACAAAACAGTTGATGTGAACAGGTCCCAAGTCCAACAAAGTGTTATTAGTTATAGCCGGAAGAATGAATTCTTAGTTTTTAAATCGATGAAAAAGAAAGACTTGGGGTCAGTGTATGTACAGAACACTTGTCATTCTTCAGGCTATAACTAATAACACTTTGTTGGATGTAGGACCTGCTCACCTCAGCCATTTTGTATAATTCTGTTTTGCCGTGGTCAGGGCCACAATTCCAGCTGCCAGGGCAGGCTAAAGGTGGTGGGAAATCATTCCTCGGTATGTACCTAAGTCACATTTACTCTTTTCTAGTCCTCAGAACTTATTTATAAAATAAGTAGATCTGCTGTCTTCTAAACTGAGTTAATTTTGAAGCATTGGAAAACAGCATGTGAAATAATTAGAGATAAATGGAGGTCTCCAGTTCCATTCTGGCATGACACTTTGGATAGGAATTTGATGATAATGTGGAAAAAGAGATTAATAAAAAATGTGTTCTTAAGTGATCATCTCTGATAGTGACAGATGTGAAGGAAATTACATATGTAACATTCAGCTGTCTTAAAACATAAGCTGCTTAAAGCCAAAGCAAGCATTTTCAGCTTTTGTTTTCATTCTTAACTGTATGATTGGCCAAATAATGTTTCAACATACTTGTCTTTTCTTAAAATTGCTCATCAATAACATAGATTATTTCTTAAAGTCTGCACCACTTGCCTCTAACTATAATACCTCCTAGGTCAGTGCACCTTGAGGATAAGGGCAAAGTGTACACTGAAAAGAATGACATCTTTCAGTTTTAATGACTGACAGTTCTGTGAATTGAAATGAACTGACACATATTTTACAAGCAGAAATATTTCTCCAGTATACAATGCCTTCCTGGAGTCTTAAATTAATTTTACCAGTGTTATACTGGAGGGAAAACAGGTTTTCTGCTGGTTAACTATTTATAGATGTGTCATTTCTAAAACTGTAACCATTGTTAAAGATCATAGTTCTAATGGAATTTTTAATTCATGTAATTAGCCATGATACGTTTCTGTTCTTTTATAAGGCAGTGAAATTAAAGCCTAAGCTGTAAAAGAAGCTGTTTAGTTTGAAGTCTTCTAAACTGGTAACTGGATTAAACTCCAAATTCTGCTGAACATTATTAAGAATTTATGAGGCTACCTCACTGACTTTGTCTTTTAAAAGCTAATGCAATCCTGACCTAACCTGCAAAGGCCAGAAAAGCGTATTTTGTTTGCAGGTTGCTCTCCTAGCACAATATGAATGAAATCTTCTAATACTATAAATTAAAACCATGTGTCTTTACACTTAAACAGTAACTTCAGTAAGGCAATAAAAATGTAATATTATATTTCACTTCAACTAGTTTCTCACACAACAAAAGAAGATTGTGTATTGCAAGAATCAACATGACATTATATCCTCAATCCTATCTGGAATAGTTTCAATTTTTTATATAACTTTCTTTTTTTAATGTAAATTGAAGTATTAAGTTTGCATACACTTCACTAGTTGGTCATGAGTTCTTGGCAGTGCTTAAATTCACACTGAGGAAGTCCAGCATTTCTGTTTGAAGTTGAAATAATGAATCTCATTGGAGTTCTCTTAAATGTTTACTTAGTACTGCCTTCTAGAGTACAAGTTATTTCAAGATAGATGATCAAGAAGAAATGAGAACAGACTTATTTCCCCATCATCTCTACCCTGCAAATGCTGCTGTGAGGGGAGCTTGTACCATTTATTACATTTTGTTTTTGTACTTTATTTGTTTTTTTAAGTGTTAATACAGGAAGGCATTAACTTGGCATGCCTTTGAATATATCTTCTTTGAAAGATTATGTGCTGTTGTAGATATTCTGAAATATCCATTGTGAGCTGTCTAAAACTGGCCTGAATCACATACAGTCTTAACAGTTTCAGTCATATATTCTTTCCTTCATTCATTAACTCTGTCATTGCATGTTGTGTGCAAACATGGACATGTACACATCCAAGTACAAACACATTCAAGAATACATATGTATTCACACACACACAATTACTCTCATATGACACAGACATCAGTGAGAAATTTGCCCTTAAGTACACATGCAATATGTGAGTGAGCGAGTGACTGAGCAAATAAATGAGTGAGTGTACACGTGTGTGCAGGTGCATTCATATGCATGCATGTGTTATGTGTGTGTGTATGCATATGTGTTGGTGTAGATGAGGGGGTATGTGTACCTGTGTGTGTACAGGGGAGGTATGCGGGCAAGTACTTGCAGTGAGTCTGTGTGACTGTGTTGCATTTGTGTGAGTCTGCATGCATGTGTGGATGTGAGGGATGTTTATGTGTCTCTGTTTCCAAATGGAGACCATGGCTATACAGTTGAGGCACTGGGGTGAGTGCTTGTGCTTATGTATGTGTGCATGCGTGCCTGTGGATGTGCATGCATATGTGTGTGTGTGTGTGTGTGTGTGTGCGTGTGTGTCTGTGTGCATGTATGTGCATGTCTGTATGGGTTTTTGTTATGTTACATGTAAATGGGTGTGGTTCTGTGTGCATGCACATGTGTGTGTCTTTATGTATGTGTGCACATGTGTGTATGTGTTTGTGTTGTCTGTGTATTTATGCAATGATGGACCTATGTCCATTCTGGAATTGATTCTTGGCCTTATGCCCACTGTTTTCTGGAATAGGTTACAGTAAACAGCACTGGAATGTGGCATCATAGCTTCATCTATTCCTTTGTCATAAGTACTAAGGTTATATTAAAAAAATGTAGAAAAGGTGTAGCCTTGTATGCTCAGATACAGAGCAACCTGAACATTAACAGGAATATATTTTGAGTATTTCTTACTATAGCATAGCAGTCTCTTACTACAATTAATAAATCAGCACTACTTTACTAAAGCCTTTTTCTTACGTAAATAAAACCACCAAAGAAAACAAAATCTCAATATTCCCTCTTATTTTGCTATCACAATCTGGTACTCCATCCTTGTCTCAGTAAATATCACTTAACAGTTTGTTGGTACAGCCATATGCTCATAAACTCTAACATTATGAAAATAAATCTGAATGACTAAAAATTCTTCTTAACATAACATTTGAAGTTTGTCTGACTCATGCTGGGATGTTTTTTTTTTCTCTATGATGTCTCAGTTTGCTGCTACTCGTACAGTTTACATAATACACCTTCTTTGCTCTTTAGAATACCAGCTATGTAACCCCATACTTAGACTAGTCTTATTTAAGTGGCATGGTCATTGGTTTGTAGGTTAATAGGTGTATACAAGGCTAATGATGCTAGGGCCTTTTTAAGCCTAGCCATGCCTCCCAAATCTCTGACAAGTTCTGGTACCCCTAATAAGTGAAGCAGGGGTCTGGGAGATGAACCATTTACCAGCTGCCTGTGTCCATTAGAGACATAGTTGCCAAACCAGGGATGAATTTCCTGTTCCCCATCCAGTTGGGTAAGGGAGGAACTCTGCTACACATGGATGGAGAGCCTGTTCTAGAGAAAGGATAGTCTCTGGGATACATAGCTGACTCTCCAGCAGGGCCTATTTATATCACAGACAAGGTTTAAGTCTTTAGAATGGAGTAATTCTGGTGTTTGTTCGGCAGATATGCAAGAGGTCCATCAGGGTGTGGGTCTGACACTGCCTTGTATGCCAGGTATAGATCTCCCCTCAACAGCCTATAGGAGACAGAATACAGGGATAGGGCTCTGAGGCAGTCTGTACAGGACATGTTACTTATGCCATTTATTCTTTTAGTGAGGACCTCTGTGGATGTTCCATTTGTTAGATGTGCCTGGTTAGGTACACATCATGCTCAACGATAGGTCTGCTGAATGCAGTGGAACGGTAACTTTCTTGGACCTAGATACCATACCTTTGTTTATAAGCACAACATAGAATGATTTCTTCAATGCTGTAGATGTACGATGGTTAAAGGCTGGATTATTGTGTATGTGTGTCCCTGAGTCCATGACTACTGGGTCAAATCTTAGGAGTGTGTTGTCAATACAGTAGTTACCGGGGTGGATGACTTCTTGAAGGATACTATTATGCATTGCTTGGAACATGGTATTAGTCCATAGCTCTGACACCAGTTATTTGTCTATGTCAGCCCTTCCTGGAAAATATTCATGTTCGTGGGGGATTCTAAGACTGCGCAGTTGTCTGCAGATTTGGTTAGCCAGGGGCCCTTGAAATTGGACTTAACTTTAGAGAAGTAAATGCCAAAAAGGAGTGGTCCAGGATGAATGCTTGAGGGACCGGTTGTGACTGGCCTCTTTGTAGAGATGGACTCCCCAGTTCTAACTTCCTGGGTCTTTTCCGTTTGCCAACTGCCTAGCCACCAGGTAACATAAAGGTTTATACCTGACCTCTTTGAGTTTGTCAACAATGCCCGAGTGGGGTTTTGTGTCATATACTTTGGCCAGGTCAGGGTATGCCATGTGAACCATTTTGCCCTCATCCATTGCTTTGTTGACCTCATCAAAGAAGTTTACCAGGTTAAGTAGGCATGATCTGCTTGATGAAATTGAATAGTGGAAAGTTATGAATACTGGAAGGTTGGTATAATGGTTAAGGTGTTTACCTTACAGACACAAGGGGCAGAGTTTGATTCTTACATGGAGTAATTGGCTAAGTTTAAAATGACTCACAAGGGCAGTTAGCCTAGTATTAATCTACAAACCTAAATTGGGTCGAGTCCAGTGTCTGGAGGTTTCCTATGTCATTGATCTTTTCCATGATAATCTTTTCCATAGCTATGCATATGAGACTAGTGAGACTTATGGGTCTGTAGTTTCCAGGGTCTGTAGATGGCCCACCTTTGTGCAGAGGGTTGACTGCTGTTCTCCATTTGTTAGGCACAAAGCCTTTTTGGAGGCTATGGTTAAATAGTGATTCCAGATGGCCTTATAGTCCATGTTTCATGCTATTTAGAAGCATCCTGGGATATTGTCTGGGCCCATTGATGCAATTTGCTTGGCCATAAAGAGACTACTGAGGACCTATTCTCTAGTGATAGTAGAGAAAGTTATATTTGATGGTATTTCCTGGTGGGAGGTTGAATGAAAGTGAGAGGTAAAGTTAGAGCTAAATTTGTCTGCTTATAGGTTTGCTACATCTTCTGACTCAGTATAGGTAGCTGCATTAACAATGAGATCTGCACATGATTGTGTATTGCCTTTGAGGTTCCGGCATAGCTGAAGAATGTCTTGTGGTTGCCCTTGGCCTGGGAGGCCAAATGTACCTCAAATTTGGCTTTGGTGGACATGATTTGACCTCTCAGTTGTTAGTTTAGTTTGATTGTGCTTTTATCCTGCTGGGTGCTACACCTTTTGATTTTTGCCATGATTTTCTTTCTTCTATTATAGAGCATATTGATGTTGTGATTCTACAAGGGTGGCTTGTTTTTTTGAGTTTGTTTTGCACGTATTTGTGGTGGGTACAGCTGCCTCTATGCAGCTATTTAAATACTCGTATAGGATTTCTGTGAACAGTTCTGCATAAGCAGCAATGTTCTCATGGTTAATAGGGGCTTCACATGTTGCCAGGTTATCACTTTATAGTAGGAAGTTGGCCTTAGGCTAGTGTCTGAAAATTCCAGGGGTAGCTGGAGTAACAGGTTTTATTTTTTTCTTCAAAGGAGACCCATTTAGTGGTCTGACCATACCAGAGAGGACGTTACAATAGGGAGTGTGGAGCAGTTTGTCCTATATTAGTGAGGACCAATTCCAGCATGTTAGTGCCCCTCGTCAACGTATTAACAATCTGGACCAGGTCACCATAGTTATTATTACTGCAAAGTATGTAGCATCTGCATTATACTTTGTCGTGTATTATTTCTAATATTTCTGAACAGAGACCATGGATATACAGTATGAGGTAAGGCAAGAAATAGAAATCAGAACTAACTGCAAGACCTAGGTGTAGTGGAAAATCTCTGAGAAACCCTATCTGGGAATCTAAAGATATACCTGGATTTTGTACATATATTGCTATTATAATAGGTTCAGAAGGACAAAGAAGATGAGCAAGAATAAAACAACACTGCTGATTAGCACTGTCCCCTACTTTGCATAAGTTTTCATACCAGTAATGGGTGGCTACTTCCTTGTGTCCTCTACACGGATTTATTCATAGGTTCATAGGTGTGTACTAGGCTAATGCCCCTGGAACCTTTACAAGCCTAGCCGATAGAAGTGCCCTGACATTGTGCCATCTGATGTTAGTTCCCAGTGCCTCTGTCAAGTAAAGCCACTGGAGTGATACCCGGGGTGAACTTTCTATTTCTCATCCACTCGTCAAGATTCCTCTTGAAGAAGGCCAGTGAGGTGCTCTGTTTGACATGTATGGGAAGTCTATTCCAGAGCATGGGCAGTCTCTGGGTTATGAACCTGTCCCTCCAGCATGGTCTGTTGATTGTGGTAGTGAGGTTGAGGTCTCTGGAGTGTGTGGTGCGGTGGAATTGGGATTTCTTTAGATGTAGCATTTCTAACAGAGCTGGGTCAGACATGGCTTTGTAAGTCAAGCAGAGATCGCCTCTTAGTAGAAGATATGAGACAGAGAATAGCTGGAGTTTTTTGAGTCTGTCCATGTAGGACATGTGTTTAAGGCCTGGGAACCTCTTCGTGAGGTACTTTTGTGGCCTTTCCACCTGTTGCATGTGTCTAGTAAGGTACATGCCAAATGGGGCATTGTACTCGATGATTGGCCTAATGAGGGAAGAATAGAGAGAGATGATGACCTCTTTCTTCCTGGATGCAAAACCCTTGGTAATGAGATGTGCCACAGAGAAGTACTTTCTGACCACAATGGCAATGTGGTGGTCGAAGGAGAGGTTGCTATCAACCTGTGTCCCCAGATCTCTTATAATGCCTTCAGTGTTCAGTGGGAACCCATCGATGTGGTAATTAGTGGGACCTGATTTTCTCACAAAGGGGATGACAACGCATTTTTTGGCATTAAGCTTAAGGCCATGGTTTCGACATCAGTCATTAGTCTCAGTGAGGTCTTTCTGTAGGAAGTCTACATCACTTGGGGAGTTAATAATGGCTCCCAGCTTGCAGTCGTCTGCGAGCTTGGTCAGCCAGAGTCCCTCCGTGTTGGCCTGGACTTCTGAGAAATAGATGCCAAACAGGAGAGGACCCAGGACCGATCCCTGTGGGACTCCACTTGTGACTGGTCGGCAGTCTGACTTGGAGTTCGCTACTTTCACACTGTGGTTTCTATCTGTGAGCCAATTTGCAACACACCTAGTGATATAGGGGATGATGCTTAGTTTGTCGAGTTTATCAATAATTCCTGAGTGTAGAATGGTATCAAAGGCCTTGGCCAGATTGAGGTAGGCTGTATGAACTGCCTTGCCCTCATCCACAGCTCTGGTGACTGACTCAAATAAGTCAACCAGCTTAAGCAGGCATGATCTTCCTTTCAAAAAAGCAAATTGCTTGAGATATAGAGTTTGGAGATTCCCTATATCCTCATTAGTTAAGTCCATGATGATACGCTCCATAGCCTCATATATCAGACTTGTCTGGCTAATGAGGCGATAATTCCCAGAGTCTGTAGTCGCTCTCCCTTTATGGAGAGGGATGACTGTAGCAGTTTGCCATTTTGTAGGGACAAGGCCTGAGGTCAGGCTGTGACTGAACAGGGCACGCAGATGTGGTGCCAGTTCACTTTGTAGTTCATGTAGAACACATCCAGGGATATTGTTGGGTACCATGGAAGCTGTATTCTTGGCCTTGGACAATGCCGCTTTAACCTGTGCTGCAGTAATGCTGGGTGCCTGGCATTCCTCCGGTATTGTGATTGGTCCTTTGGGGGGAAGAGAAGGGTAAAGTTAGCACTGACTCTGTCGACCAGTATGTTGGGAATATCTGTTGGCTCAGTATAGGAGGTACCATTGTGCAGTAACTCAGAGCAAACCTGGGTATTACCATGGAGATTCTTGATATAAAAATAGAAGGCTTTGTGGTTGTTTTTAGTGTCTGCCACAATTCTGCCTTCACAGCTGGCTTTAGAGGTTTTGATGAGGGATCTCATTTTTTGTTGAGGCGACTGAGGGAGTTTTTCCAGTCTTGGGACTTCACCTTTTTCTGCAACAGTTTTTTTCCTTCTGTTTTAGAGTTTATTAATGGCAGGGGACCACCAGATTGGCTTCCTATTTTTGGAGGAGAGTATCGTGGTTCTTTTTGGGTATGGCTAGTTCCATGCATTTATGTAAGTGTTCGTACAGTGCATAGGTGTAAGATTCAGTAGTCATGCATCTATTTTCCATTGACATGGGTGCTGTGAAGTTAGCCACCTCCCAAAATCAGCTTTGGAGAAGTTTTTCATGGTGGTTACCTTTGTGGGAGGTGTAGGTGAGATGTGAATTTCCATGGTGATTAGTTTGTGGTCAGATCTAACCAGGGAGGAATTGACTATTGGTGTAGAGCAATGGTTGCCCATGTTAGTAATAACCAGGTCAAGGATGTTGCTTCGTCTAGTGAGGGTAAGAATGAGCTGGTCCATGGCATTGGAACTGATGTATTCCAGGAAGCGTTGGGCCAGTGTATTGATGCATGACTGGTTTTCCCAGTTAATGGAAGGGTAGTTGAAGTCACCTAGTATGAGAGTGTTGGGTTGGACCCTAATAGTTTTCATGGTGCTTAGGAACGTGGAGTGAGAGTCTTGAGATATGGTTGGGGACCATTAGCAGGCTACAACCTAAATCTGTCCCAATGTTAGTTGTACCTGAAGTATCTCGGATGTGTTATGCTGGGCCCCTAGTCTGGAGGTGTGCATATTCTTTATGAATATGGAGACACCACCGCCTTTGGAGCTTCGGTCCATGATCTGGGGCTGAAAGGTGTGGAATGAGTTATAGCCTGGTAGCGCAGGGTGCTTTCTGCTGCTTTAAACCAGGTCTCCGGTACAGCACAAATGTCGATGTTCTCCATTTTGAGGAGTGCTTCGAGAAAATCCATGTGTGTATGTCCTTATCCCCTGCCCTCGATGTGTGCTGAAATGTAAATGAATGGGATATATAGTAAATTCAAGACTGTGATACCTCCAGGCATCACCCTTTCTCTCTAAGGCATATGAACTTATGAACTTGGAGTCAAAGTTTACACATACACACACACACACACACATATATATATATATATATATATATATATATATATATATATATATGTGTGTGTGTGTGAGTGTGTGTGTATACATATGTAGACGTGTGTGTGTGTGTGTGTGTGTGTGTGTGTGTGTGTGTGTGTGTGTGTGTGTGTGTGTGTGTGTGTGTGTCAGGAGTATGAGAAAACAGTCTACAGTGTATATGACAACAGTCTGCAAAAATGCTTGAAAGATATAACACTGATTTTTTTTTCAGTTCATTGTTTTTCTGTTTGAATTAGTTGAATTGCAGTTTATTTGTTTAAAGTGTCAGGAGTTGCATTAGTAGATCTAATACCACAGTTGCATTAAAAAAAATTCCACCAGGAGGAAGACACTTTACCAACTGTAAGGTCCAACTACAAAGGAAGTCGCCAACATAAAATTTAAAATATATTTTCTGAAGCATTGGCACTTTTACGTGCATGTTGGCACAGTGGCACAAGGGGTAACATTGCCACATCATAGCTAGTGGTTCTTCAGATTAGCACTTGATTCTTGGTTGGAGTGCCTTCTGTGCAGGGTATGTATGCCCTCCCTATATTTGTTTTGTTTTTTTCTGGATGCTCCGGTTTCCTCTTACCCTTCTATGCGGTGGGTTGACTAGTGACTTCTAAATTGCCCATATGTTTGCGTGCATGTGTGTGTGTATATGCGATATAAAGGGAAGGTCTGGCAATCTACTCCTGAATCAATAAAGGTCACACATGCAGTAGCCCTCACTATAGGTTCATAGGTACTTACTAGGCTATTGATTTATGAGGATCTTTAGAAGCTTGGCCATACATTCCCATGATATTTTTAGCTCTTATATTTTAAGTATGAATAACTATTAGATGCACAGAACGTTTAGATATTGCCACTATCCATAAGGGACAACAGTGCTAAACCAGAGGTGAGTTTGTAGTTACCCATCCATTCATCCAGATTACATTTGAATTGTATTTAGTATTAGTAAGAAGGCATTGTGACAAATAAATAAATACGTAAATTAAGAGAAGTACTTTGCTTAATTTGAAGAGGAAGCCAATTCCAAAGAAGTGTCATCCTCTGTGATGCATATATATCCCTCCAACTTGTTCTAATTATTTAGCAATAGACATTTCAGTCCCTTGACTGGGTATTTTTGCCCCCATTGGACCTGTGAATGTACAGTAGGTCAAATAAGATAGGGTCTGTTGAGACATTGAACATGAGGCAGATATGACCTCTCAGTAGCCTGTATGACACAGAAAAGAGGGACAAAGCTTTGATATGATCAGCATAGTTTTTATGATTTAGACCCTTGATTTTATTATTAAGAAGGCATTGTGGGCACTTGATTTGTGTCATAGTTTGTACAGGAACATACCAAAGGGGGCATTTTACTCAAGGATTGGCCTGATGAGTGTGGAATACAGTGGAATGATCACATCCCTGGACCTTGCCAATACCGTTAGTAATAAGATGTGCAATGAAAAGTCACTTATTTTGTAATAGTGGATATGTGGTGATTGACTGGCTTTTCATTGTCTATATACGTTCCCAAATCCCTAACTATTAGATCAGTTTTCATGGGTGTGGTGTCAATGTGATAGTTTCAAGGGGACTACTCACTTGCCAATGGATAGTCATACATTTCTTGGAATTCAGTTTTAGTCCATGGTTTTAATACCAGCTGCTGGTTTGGGAAAGGCCCTGTTGGTGGGGGATGTTGCCACAGCTTAGCATCCTCTTGAGGTTCCCATGATTGTGAATGGTAAAGTAGCCATGGCAAAGGTGAGCAGATGTGCAGACTTCAGAGATAACTTACAGGGAAAGTAGTGGGAAAAGGAAAGGTAAACAGATGTACAAGCCTCAGTGGTCACAGTCATGGGTCCTTGATGGGATGCACATATATTCATTGCATACTTTGCTTTCTTGGAGGTAGGCATTTTTCCTATCTACGTTCATGTCTTCAAGCTTTAAATAAAAAAGTCATTTCCTCTGGCTGCTACTTTCTCCATCCCCTGCTCCCACCTTTTCTGAAGGAATGACTGGATTGTGATGATGTGAGGTGGTACCAGCTCTGCTAGAGGGAGGAGGGCAGTGCACTTGTAACATATGCCAGCATAGCTAGCTGGAGTTTTGTAAAGAATTATATGTCATTTGAATATCAAACTGATTTATACAGATGCTTGTGTTAAAATGTATTTGTAAAGTTGCTTGTCTTAAAAATGTATCAACAGTGGGTCCTGCTGGACAGAAAAGAAATATACATGTATGTCAGACTGCATTGTTGTAACTGATGAAATGTATATATTTTAATAGAGGATACTGGAAAGGAAGGGGTTAAGCTCAGCCCAGCTAACCTTAAGAAAAATAGTCTGAAATTAAATGACTTGGTTTAGGCCATAAATATTTTATCTCGCAGGTCTAAATGCAGCCAGAGATGCTATGTCTGTGAAAAGTATGGGCTGGGATCCTGCTCTTTTGCCCTTAGTGGTGAACTAATTGCTACCCAGGGGTGCCACAGAATAGCTTGTTAGTTTCTGGAGGAAGGGTAGAAGTATTGGAATTGCGTTACAGTTTCCAGAAGATGTAATAAACCTTAACTAAGGTTCTATGTGTGTATTGTGACACATCAGTGCCAGATCCTGACTCAGTTTCTAGTGAGATGGTAGTGTGGGAACCAGAGAATCAGGTGACTAGATGTGATGTCATTCTGTAGCCAGCACTGAAACTGTATTTAAATACTAGTGAGAGATGTGAGGAGGGCACACTGTTTTTGGACCTGATAAGACACTCATCCACTTTCATCTTGCCTTGCTTTAGTGAGTAACTAGGGAACAGTAATTTTTCAGTCAGTTAAAAAAAATATAGTGAGATTAGCTAAATGTTGTTTTTTCTGTATCTGTCTGAGTCTTTCCATTTGCGGTGTTTTTTATATTTCTTGTGATTGCAACTCGGTGTTTACTGTAACTAGATATCCAGTATTTTCATTATTTTTTATTATTTATTATTAAATATATCTAAACCTTTCATTGTGACAGGTCTTTTAGAAAATATTTAACCTTTGATAGTACTTGCATGTATTTAGTGGCACTCTGGTTCCAAGTTCCTGAAAGTCTTGCTGCTTGGTTAAACACTACCATTTGTATAAGTTTTAATTTTACTACGTTCAATTGGGTATCCTGGTAAGAGCCTTAAAGTAGCTGGTTCCAGGTGTTCTATTGCCAGGAAATTTATCTTATAGTCTGGGTGGAGGTGGCAGAACGGGTAAGCTGTGCCAGCCTTTCCCAGGTGTGTGTGTGTGTGTGTGTGTGTGTGTGTGTGTGTGTGTGTGTGTGTGTGTGTGTGTGTGAAACTCAAATCTCAATGAGAGTATGTGTGACAGCTACTTTGAACAGGGACACTGAGAGCACTGATTTCACAGAGAGGGTGGTGGTGGACTTGGCTTGGAACACCTGGGTAAGGATTCAGCTCTATAGTTGTCAGTGCGGAGTCTTATTTGGGTCCTGAGAGAAAGCCCAGCTCCAGGAATGGAGTATGCATTCTCTGTGTGGTCTTAAGGAAAATTGTACTTGGTGCAGAGGGCTGCATCTGAAAATACTGTGTGTGTCTATTTTTCTTATAATGAATGTTCCCCACTGATGGCAGTGGTGAGGATTGAGGCTGCTTGATCACTGGTGCAGAGGAGGGACGTCACATGGACAATTTGTGAATGAACATAAGAGACCAATAGTCAGAGACTGGGTTAAGGGTTAAAAACAAAGAATAGCAAAATAATGAATTATGTGCTTTCAAATGATATTATGCATGAAATTAAAAAGGCTGCAGCACTAACATTTATGTATTAGGGAGAATTATATATGCAACCATTGCAGCAAATGTTATACAATGGCAATCTAATGTAACATTTATTTAAAAAAATGAATAATATTGTTCAGTTTTTATATAAGAATGTATGTGATTAAGTTAATGGCAAGGTGGTCCAACAATGCAGTTAACACTGCTGCCTAAGAGTGCCTGTTACTATTGCTCATTTCCTGGATGGGTATATTGTCTTCACAGTTTGCATGATTTACCTTTGTACATGTGGGATTTCACAGGAGTCTCTGGTTTCTTTCCATATTCCAAAGAGATGTAGGTAGATGAACTGGAGAGACTGAAATTGCTGCTAAGTTTGAGAGTGTTTATCTTGTTGTATCCCATTCAGGCTGAGTTTCTGCCTTATGTCTGTTACTACTTGTTAAAGGTTTCTACTAGCCATGACTTTGAATATGCTAAAATATGGTTTGATGGAAGCTTGGGGTAGTACATGGTGACTTTCTGTTTTAAAAGCGGCAGTTTAACAATCAAATTGTGACGAATAGAGTGAGATACTATCAACTAATGGATTGCACAAAACCAAAAGAAAGCAGTTTTTTCCGTTTTAATGCACCTGAATTTATGTTAAAGTACTTCAGGTGATTTGTGGCCCCTTAAAAAAAAAACAGTGTTCTGAAGCAAAAGCAAAAAAAAAAAAAATAGCATGTGAGCATTACCATCCAACCATGGAAATGCTTACTGAAAGATCTGTCTAAACATTCTAGAAGGCTTAGGCAGCTACGTGACCTGATGGCATTCTTGTACAGCACAAGACAGGTAATGTTCTTTTTACTATCTCCATTCCTATGCTGAAAACCATCAGCACTTTTCCAGCAATGGTATATCTGAATAAAAGCTAGTAAAATGTGCAACATATGCTCCCAGCTTATAAAGGAGGGGGTCATTATAGCAATAAGCTATGGCTAGGTTTGGGTAATGCTGCTGGATTTACCCATAGTTGGTGTGTTTTGGTTACAAGGGTGAATATAGGGAGTAGAGGTGGCAAAGGTGGATGAGTTTAAATACTTGGGATCAATAGTTCAGAGTAATGGTGAGTGTGGAAGAGAGGTGAAGAAGAGAGTACAGGCAGGATGGAGTGGGTGGAGAAAAGTATCAGGAGTGATTTGTGACAGACGAGTACCAGTAAGAGTGAAAGGGAAGGTCTACAAGAGGGTAGTTAGACCAGCTATGTTATATGGGTTGGAGACAGTGGCAGTGACAAAAAGGCAGGAATCAGAGCTGGATGTGGTAGAGTTAAAGATGTTAAGATTTGCACTGGGTGTGATGAGGGTAGACAGGATTAGGAATAAGTATATTAGAGGGTCAGCCCAGGTTGGACGGTTTGGAGACAAAGCCAAAGAGGCGAGATTGTGTTGGTTTGGACATGTGCTGAGGAGGGATGCTGGGTATATTGGGAAAAGGATGCTAAGGATGAAGCTGCCAGGTAAGAGGAAAAGAGGAAGGCCCAAGATAAAGTTTATGGATGTGGTGAGAGAGGACATGCAGGTGGTTGGTGTGACAGAGCAAGATGCAGAGGACAGGAAGAAATGGAAACAGATGATCCGCTGTGGGAACCCCTAATGGGAACAGTCGAAAGAAAAAGAAGAAGATATATAGATATAGATATATGGATTCCTATTACAAGAATGAAAGTTCACTACTTCGAACTGGTAATAGGAAGCCTCACTTTAACGAAAGTGAATTTTTGCGTAAGTGCACTTCACCGAAAACACCGCAGCACAGTGAGGACGTAAAAAACAAGCTATGTCCTCCACTATGGTGCGATAGTCATGGACCTTAGGGTTAGGGCACGGGTTAGGGTAAGGGGATAGTTAATAAAGCTATCCCCTTACCCTAACCCATGCCCTAACCCTAAGGTTTGTGACTATCACCCCATAGTGGAGGGCATTGCTATGGCCTTCACTGCACTGCAGCCGTCAAGGACCTTAGGGTTAGGGCACAGGTCATTACTATGACCCGTGCCCTAACCCTAAGGTGTGTGAGTACTGCACGGAAGTTCAGTACAACACCCGTTCGTTGTACTGAACTTCGCGTAAGTGCACTTTCGATTAAGTGCACTTTCGCTGCAGTGAGCATTCCATGCACTATTTCGAATTAGTGAAAATTTGATCTAGTGTATGGAACCCAGATATATACATATAGATCCATCCATTCATCCATCAATTCTTTACCCCTTTTTTCCATTTTGCACATGGGGTCGGGGTGTCACTTCAACAGTGTCAATCATCTCAAGCCAAGGTTTACACCACCGAGTGGCTAGCCCTGCCATGGTAGTTCATCCTTGCCACACACACACACACACACACACACACACACACACACACACACACACACACACACA
Source organism: Protopterus annectens (assembly GCF_019279795.1). NCBI lineage: Eukaryota > Metazoa > Chordata > Ceratodontiformes > Protopteridae > Protopterus > Protopterus annectens. Next base: position 560,502,822 of record NC_056726.1, on the reverse strand, counting down.
CACACACACTCGCACCTATGGGCATTTTAGACTGTCCAATCCACCTACTGCATTTCGTTGGAATGATAACATTCCTCTACAAACAAGACAGGTAATGTTCTTTTCACTGTCTCCATTCCTGTGCTGAGAACCACCAGCACTCTTCCAGCAATGGTATATCTGAATAAGAGCTAGTAAAATGTGCAACATATGCTCCCAGCTTATAAAGGAAGAGGTCATTATAGTAATATTATAGCAATTCTAAGGACATGCATCTGGATTGTTTCTCCCTGAGCATCCACTGAAAATAGGCTCTGTCCTAGTTTCACTTTCCTGGTCAACAAATGTTAAATAAATAAAATAAAACAATAAAATAAGCCATGGCTAGGCTTGCATAATGCTGCTGAATTTACCCATGGTTGGTATGTTTTGGTCACGAGGATAAATTTATAAGGGATAAATATTTATAGATATACATATATGCATATATATCCACTCATCCATCCATTCTCAACCCCTTTTTCCCATTTTGCACATGGGATCGGGGTGTCACTTCGACAGTGACAGTCATCTTTAGCCAAGGTTTACACCACCAGGTGGCTAGCCCTGCCACGTAAGTTCATCCATACCACTCCACACACACACATACACACACACACACACACACACACACACACACACGCATGCACAGACACACACACACACACACACACACACACACACACACACACACACACACACACACACTCGCACCTATGGCCAATTCATAGTGTCCAGTCCACCTACTGCATGTCTCTGGAAATGTGGGAGGAAACTGGAGCCCCTATAGGAAACCCACATGACCACAGCAACGACATGCAGACTCCTCACAGAAGGCACACCAGCCCAGAATCACAACGGAGAACGTCTTGTTGGAGGCAACAATGCTAACCGTTGCACCACCATATACATACATATCTATATATATATATATATATATATATATATATATATATATATATATATATATAGGCACAAACTTGTGTGTGTGTTGTGTGTGTGTGTGTGTGTGTGTGTGTGTGTGTATATATATATATATGTATGTATATATATATATATATATATATATATATATATATATATATATATATATATATATATATATATATATATACATATATATATATATATATATATATATAGGGTTCAGTCCTAGGTCCTCTCTGTTTGGTATCTACTACAGGCTAACACAGAAGGTCTTTGGCTAACAAAGTTTGCAGATGACTACAAACTAGGAGCCATAATCAAAACTCCTAATGATGTGGACATCCTACAAAAGGGCCTTACTGAGACAGATGCCTGGTGTCAAAGCCATGGCCTCAAGCTCAATGCCAAAAAGTGCATTGTCATCCCTTTTGGTAAAAACTCTGTACCCATGAACTACCACATAGGCGGTAATCTACTTAAGTCTGAAAGTGTGATAAGAGACATTGGGACACAGGTTGACAGTAGTCTCTCCTTTGATAATCACATTGCCACAGTAGTCAGGAAATCCTTCTCTGTGGCACACCTCATCACAAAAGGTTTCTCATCCAGGAAAAAAGAGGTCATTGTTCCCCTCTACTCATCACTCATTAGACCCATTATAGAGTACAATGCCCCTTTTGGTATATACCTCACAAGACATCTACAACAAGTGGAAAGGCCACAGAAATACGTTACAAAGAGGATTACTGGCCTTAAACAGATGCCCTACGCAGACCGTCTCAAAAAACTCCAGCTTTATTCTGTTGCATATTGCCTACTCAAAGGCGATCTCTGCCTAACATTCAAAGCTATGTCAAACCCAGAGCTGTTGGACATGCTCCACGTAAAGAAATCCCAATCCCTCTGAGATACATGCTCTAGGGACCTAAACCTTGTCACCACAATAAACAGAACATGCTGGAGGGATAGATTCCTGTCCCAGAAACTTCCCATACTCTGGAACAAACTACCTATCTATATCAAACAAAGCTCCTCATTAGCACTCTTCAAGAAAAATCTTGATGATTGGATGGGAGATGGGAAATTCACCCAGAGGATCACTTCTGTGGCTCTGCTTGACAGGGGCACAGGAAAATAATTTTCTTGGTTGGCAAAAGCCAAGGTACCATTTGGCTAGGCTTATATAGGCCCTAGTGTCAATAGCCTAGTACCTACCTATGAACCTATGAACCTATATATATATATATATATATATATATATATATATATATATATATATATACATACACACACACACACACACACACACACACACATATATGGGATCGGTACTGATCCCCGAAGGAACTTTTAACCGAAACACAAACAGTCGGGCATGCTTCCGCGAAAGTGCTTTTTACTGAAAAAGCACTTTCGCAGAAGTATGCTTGCAGCTAGGGGAGATGTGGGGGAATGACTGTTGTGGAGATCATACTACGGTGTGGATAAGGGAATATTCCCTTTTCCTCACTGTAGTGTGATCTTCTCGGAGTGAGAATATTAAAGTAGGGGGGTGTGGGGGTGCAGAGGGACTTGCCCCCCCTGCATAAAAGTAGAATAATTGTTTTTTTTTTTTTTTTTTTTTTTAATGCACTTTAACTAAAGTGCTTTTTCGGTGAAAGCGCTTTCGTTAAAGTGTGTACGGTGATTGTGGATTCGGACTATTGAACTTTCATTCAATAGTCCTAGATCCATATATATATATATATATATATATATATATATATATATATATATATATATATATATATATATATATATATATATATATAAAATAGGCATGTATATATGTACACATGCGCACACACACACACACACACACATATATATAAATATATATATATATATATATATATATATATATAAATATATATATATATATATATATATATATCTGTATATCTATATGAGTCTACTTAATAACATTGAAATTTCATAACATTGAGACCATAACATCGAAAATTCAAAACACTGAAAACCCAAAACATTAAAATACTCAGAACACTGAAAGTGTGCTTCATAACACTGAAAACTACATTGCACAAGTAAATAAGATCCCCTCCACCTACAACACCACCTAACCAACAAACACACTTTCTACTATGTTTCTGCCGGGGGGAAAGCCATCCTACACCCCCCCTCACCCCCCCCGTAAATTAAATATACCAACTCCAAGATGGCACCACAGTGTCAAAAAGATAATTTCCTAACCTCAGTGTATCGCACTACAGTGGAAAAAAGTTAATTTCCTAACCTCAGTGTATGACACTGAGGTTAATAAATTAACTTTTTTGCACTGTAGTGTGATCTTGGAATTGGTATATTTAATTTACAGGGGGTATGGGGGCATGGGGGTGCAAGGGGGATTGCCCCCCCTGCAGAAACGTAGTAGAAAGTGTGTTTGTTAGTTTGGTGTTATCATAGGTGGAGACAATTTTATTTACATATGCATTGTAGTTTTCCATGTTATGAAGCACACTTTCAATGTTCTGAGTTTTCAATGTTTTGGGTTTTCAGTGTTTTGGTATTTAGATGTTTTGGTCTCAATGTTATGAAATTCCACATTATGAAATTTCAATGTTATGAAGTAGACCCATATATGTGTGTGTGTGTGTGTGTGTGTGTGTGTGTGTGTGTGTGTGTGTGTGTGTGTGTGTGTGTGTGTGTGTGTGTATCCGCCACTAGGATAGTATCACACAGGCTAATTGAGTCTCTCTGCCTAAAGCACCTGGGCATGGGCACTTTATGATTACTTCATGAATAATTCGTACAAATGCACTCATCAGCCACAACTTTCCCTTTAAAACAAGTGAGTGAAAAATACTCTGGTTTTCTGAAAAAAAACTACAGTCTTTTCCTTCCAATACATACAACCTACTCAGAGAGCACTGGATCTTAGATAAATGGAATTGTTTGTGCTATAGGCAGTTGTAAAGAGCGAGCATCTTTGCTGAAACTTTAGTAAAGTATGTTCAGAAAATTGTATTCAAGTAGTCATTCTGTGTGTCGAGTGATGAGGTATCATTCACTGGTCAGGCCTCTCAGTATCGTTTTCATTTTCATGACTTATTGTCGCACCATGTCCACCATGTCAATGCCTTCATTTGTGTCTCCTTCAGAAATTAGAGAAAGTTATTCTTTAGTTAATATGCCTGAATAAGTATACATCATGCATGAGCTTGTATTATAGCATTATATTTGTATTTTCATGGAAGTTTTGATATGGCATCACAGTGTCATAAAATTGCAAAAGAAAAGTAAAAAAGAAAGCAATGTATGCCTCAATATTTTAATAGAAATAGGCACTTTTTTTTATTTAGCTTAAACAGAATATTGTACTCCTACAACAGAAACACTTAACACTTATAATTCGCCTTTTTCTCATTCATTCATTCATTCATTCATTCATTCATTCATTCATTCATTCATTCATTTATTCATTCATTATTTTGATGATGGGGTTGTCCCTCCAAAAATGTCATTTTGAAAGTAGATGCTCAGAAAAAGCAGGATAAGATGAAAAATAATCAGTGGTAAGTATAATATGAAACATTTGTAAGAAAACTAATGAATAAGATGCATATGAAGAAGCTAGCTTATTGCAGCAAAAAGCGACTAGATATACACAGTTTTGTTACACTTACAGAAACTTTGAATACATATTCTAGGAGACAGGCTTATGTTATCTACGTGCCGTCAGAACTGAAACACTGTCTAATTGCTACAGTGCCTCTTAACAGTGATAGCTGTTTATTGTAATTGTTTTTTGAAAGCTGTAGAGATAAAAAAAATAAATAATTCAGAAACACCTACAATTTGTTATAGTTAATGTGTGGGGGAGGGCATGTCCTGTGTAATGAAAGAGTATATTGTCCTTTTAACCTATTAAAAAAAATCCTGTTTCAGGAGGACATTTAATATATTTTAAGAGTATGGGCTTTTGCAAAGGTGGTACAGACCTCTGTTCAAGCTGCTCAGTAGTCAAACACTGAAAAGGCATTTCCAAAATTGAATGATACTAAACTGTAAAACCATAACTTTTTTTACATATTTAGATATCCTAGTCTTTGTTATTATGCATGCTATTAGGAAAACATTTGCTCCTATTTCTTTCTTGAAGTACAAAACAGAAGGCAAGAGATATTAAAATACTGTCAGGGTAGTTCAATGACTGTGGTGCATTTGGAGGTACTCATTTTGCTGTTACTTGGTCATGTATTTTTTTAATTTGATATTTTTACGTACAGCTGTTTTTAAGTCCTGGAACTTTTATACATGTGCCAACCCTGTAAACAGACAAAACATACAGTACCTTGTTGTGGTTAAAATGGTAAATAAAGAAATAAAAATTAATGTTGCAGCGATATACATAAGAATAGTATGCTGTGGGTGTATATGTTCAGGACAGGTGTTAACTGACATGTTCAAAATATGTTTGTATGTTACTATGTTCAAGTTCTACAGCATCTGTGCATGAGTGTGTGTGTGTGTGTGTGTGTGTGTGTGTGTGTGTGTGTGTGTGTGTGTGTGTGCGCTATTATATAATATTACAAACCGTCTGTCTTTTCTGTTTGGCTTTTTGTACTTATTCTGGCCTGAGCTTACCCATTATTATTTATAAATACTTGATGGCATTGCATAGATAAACTATAAAACTCAATTATCTTTAAAAAAGAAAATCTGTAAAAATATCACACCCTACCAAATCGGGTTTGCATATGAATGTTTGTGTGTACATAGGTTTTGGTAGCTATGTATGTTTGCACTAGATCTTGTCAAAATTAAAGTGTATCAGCATTCACTATGTGTAAATAAGAAAACACTACATTATCACCCATCATGAAGTTGGCACTCACTCCAGCTCTAAAAGGAGATAAAAATATATTGTACATGTGCAAAGCTGTACCCATATTCTGCAAAGCAAGTACTTTATTTTAAAAGGAAGTTATTTATGATAAATGAAAATTGTTTTAAACCAGAAGCAACAGGCAATGTTTTTCACATATATATTCTGGAATTAAAAAAATTCTTCATCCTCCCTCATACAAATGTAATG
>NC_056726.1:560444282-560491782 GCF_019279795.1 Protopterus annectens | reverse complement strand
ATCACAGTATGTGGCATGAGTTGTGCCTGCTGTAATAAATGTAACAGCAATTCATTTTACATTTGTTCATTGGAGAGGTAGCATTTTCTTGCAGCCAGTGTATAGTAGTGCAAATTACACTATTGTTATCCAGAGAACATTAATCTGAAAAGAGAAATGCGCTTAACACAAGAAAAAAAATATTCTTTGCAATGCCGTATGTTGCCCTTGTGTTTTTGTAGAATGTGGCTTGTTGCATAAAAAACGCCACAGGAAGTTTAAATTGTTTTGCTGTCCTCCATGATGATGTGAATGGGAAACAAGCCTGTCAGTGAGAGCATGTTTAGGATGTGGGGAGCCACCTGATGAAACAGCGATTTGGTGGGTTCTTAAGAATTGGATTCTTTTGTGGTTCTTAGTTGTCTCTAGATTTCAATGAAGGCATTTTCCTGTGGCTTCAGTTAATTATAATTTACTATGAGAATGTGGTTTTTAGATCTACTCATTATAATATTTGAGGAAGAATGCTGCAAGGCTGAGACACATTGTGACATACGCCAACACCACAAACACAAGAGTACTGTGCAATAAAAGAAGAAAATGTTTGTGGTAGTCTATTTATTAGACCAGGGCTTAGTGCTAAGATCAATAGGTTAGTTTGTGGCAAAGGCAGCCTGCTGAAATGAAAGCCATCTTCAGCTGCCAAATATATCATGGTTGTTCTGAGTTGTTAGGGAAGTTATTTCCTTTTCCTGACTGTTCTGCACAAAAATGACACACTTAAATAAGAATTCTCAGAGTACATGCTGCTAATTTAGTGTTGTAGTCTTTGATATGGTGTTTGTTTATTTAATGCAGTGTTCTAGTGCTGTGACTTGCAGCTTATTTCTTTTTGTATATTTATTTATTTGTGAGCCTTATAGGTACGCTACTTCAAGGACCATTTCCCACCATGACCAAGGCAGAAATAAAGCATATAACAATTCATGAAATCCATACAGAATGAACATCACATAGGCATCATTATTAGTATTAACAGATAACCACAAGAGATGAAAACATGCAAGCATGAGGCAAGAAAGACATACATACAGACAGACAGCTATCACTGAAATATGCAGAGAGATGATTCAACTATATTATAATTACAGAAGAGTGAACATGTTAAAGAGAGCAAGAAAGGAAACAGTCATATAGCTAGGAAGAGCAGAAAACTGCAAATAGTGCTTTATGCCATAACTGAATGCTTGCCATTTGAGATGAGTTATTGACTGTTAGCAATGCAACACTGTCATTTGTAAACTGACATTATATCCTACAGAGGTTTAGTTTTTGAATGATATAAAGATTTTTCACTCCAAATGCCTTTTCACATGCCACAATGCTGAGGGTCATCCATTTTAGGTTTAATAATCTTTGTTCCTAGGCTTGGAGGGTTCTAGAAGGTAAGATGAAAAAACACAGTATTGTAAATTCAGTAACATATAGGTAAGTAAGGCTACAAAGTGGCATTGGCAGTAAAAGAGTTACCTTGCTTTCACTGGAAACAGTGGTCTTCTCTGGGTTCATTTTGGAATAAAAATATATAGGTCTTTGTCACACTTGCCTGGCTGACTAGGGACCCTGGGGGAGGTGGCTGTCAATCCTGCAAGTCACTATTTATCCTTTTTGTGGCTGTAGAGCAGCTAAGAATGTAGTATGACAGCTAAAAGAAAAATAAAAAAATGATAGGTGTCTGTAAAATCCATAAATGGAATCTGCCATTGGAAAAAAAAATTCTCATAATTTTGGGAGTCATATGGTTCACTGGGTCCAGACAGTGTTGCTTAACAAGCGAAGTCAGTTCAGAACAGTATGACATTATGCGCAACTCACTGACTAAAATTATTCATTTAAATTTCTCAAGTACTCTTCTTGAAACAGCACCAAGCATCTCATTTGTCTTACAGCAAAAGGTAAGCTGGTAAAAAATTCTCCTTTTCAGCTATTGATTTTTTTTTCTTTTTTTAAATATTTGGGCATCTTTCATGAAAGAAAATGTTTTATCCCCTGCCCTTGAGTAGTGCAAGTTTACATTTTTTCCACATTCACACACACACACACACACACACACACACACACACACACACACACACACACACACACACACATATAGTGCAAGCTTTTAGCGGACATGATCAGCACCATAGAAGAGAATAGGTGTAGATCATTCTTGCAGGTCAGTGACACCAACTGAGAATGATTATAATCATTTACACATCACAATAAAATTCACAGCTGCTGAAATGATTTAAGAGACCATGTTTGATATCAGCACTTTTTAATTAAAGCTATTTCTATTTCTCTACTCCATGACCATTGCCATGCTGCATATCTAAAGTCCAGCTATCACACAAGACCAAGTCCAACCAGTGCTATCAAAAGGTAAAAATAGTGCATCAGTGGGTCCTGACAATATCCTGGGATGCATCTTTAATAGCATGAAGCACGATTTAGCGGGTCTGTATCAAGTTGTCGAACTTTTAAAAGTTCAAACACCATATGGTCAACACCATATGTTCGAACTTTAAAAGTTCGAAAACGTAATACAAAAAACACAAAAAACTTACCTGAAGTTTGTAAGCAGGAGGGCAAGCCCCCCTGCACCCCCCACCCCCACTACTTAAATATACCAACTCCGAGATCGCATTACATTGCAGGAAAGAGAAAGCTTCCCTTATAGAGATCTCCGCTGAAACGTTCAACATTTTGCAAGTTCGAACATATGGTTTCGACCATATGACGTTCGAACTTGTAGAATTTCGACAACATGAATGGGACCCCAGTTTAGCCACACCCCTATTAATACTGTTCATTCTCAGCCACTATACAGGTTTTGTATCAAGTGAATGGAGAACAGCTACAGTCATTCCCTTGCATAAGGGATGACCTTCCACAGACCCAGGCAATTACAGACCCATAAGTCTGCTCAACCTCATATGCAAAGCCATGGAAAGACTTATGGAATTAATCAGTCATGACATAGGAAACCTCAAAACACTGGACCCGTCTCAGTTTGGATTCATCAAGGACAGGTCATGCTTAGTCAACCTGGTTGATTATTTTGAAAAAGCCACCAAAGCAATGTATGAAGGCAAAATGGTACACACTACATACCGTGACCTGGCCAAAGCTGTTGACACAGCTCCCCATTCAGGCATAGTAGAAAAACTAAATAAACTGGGAATAAACCCCTATGTCACCCACTGGATTGTCTGCTGGCTCACAGATAGGACACAAGAAATCAAAATAGGGGCAGTTATCTCCACAAAGAGACCAGTCATCAGTGGAGTCCCCCAGGGTTCGGTGCTAGCACTCTTCAGCGTAAAATCTACTTTTCTGAAGTAAAAGCCATAGTAGAGGGCTCTGACTGACTATGTTTGCAGATGACTGCAGGCTAGGAATATTCACTGAATCCTCAAATGACTTAGCCATCTTGCAGAAAGGTTTGTCCCATATAAATAACTGGTGCCAAAATCATGGACTGAAACTAAATGCCAAAAAATTAATTATTGTATCCTTTTGGAAGTCATCTATGCCAGGGAACTACTACATTGAAAATACACCCCTAAGAATTTACCCACTTGCTTGGGATTTGTGAATATATGTAGAAAGTGACCTAAAGTTAGACCAATGTGTCTATTGTTGTAAAAAAGTCCTACATTGCACAGTTTATAAACAAAAGGATTGTGTCTAGATCTGGGGATGTCATTGCCCCCTTTACTCAGCCAGTCATTGAATATAATGCCCCCTTTGGTATGTATCTGTCCAGACACATGCAACAACTGGAATGACCCCAGATATAACTTACTAAAAGTACACAAGACCTAAACAAAATGCCCTACTTGGATCGACTAAAAGCCTTGTCACTACACTCGTTATCCTTCAGACTGCTAAGAGGTGACCTGTTTCTGGCATGTAAGGCATCCTCTGACCAAATACTGACAGATTTACTGTGCATCAGCAATTCCAATGGCATCAGAAATACTCAAGCTGGAGATCTAAAAGCTCTTCTGCAATGTCAGCAGAATGGTTTGGAGAGAATGGTATATCTTGCATTGAATACTGTTGCTGTGGAACAGACTCTGCATCCACATAAAACAAAGTTCATCCCTGTCCATATTCAAGCACAACTTGGATCTATGGATGGAAAACAGAATATTTAACCCAGGACTGCCCCCTATACTACTAATGAACTGAGGCTGCTCCTAAATGTTTTATCCCATGCATGGGTTCCCTCCAATTATCTCGCAGTTATTCTTATTATGGTAATATATACAGTTATCAATCATGGGACAGATATGGCCAATTTCTAACCAAATGAGGTAGGCTAATTTGAGCACAAAAACAGAAACTGGCTAGGCTTAAAAAGGCTAACAAGGGCAGCTAGTCTAATACTTCCTTATGAACCTATGAACTGAGAAACTATAAAAAAGACTGATGTTGTCCTACCTTTTCAGTGTCTTTTTAAAATGGTTTAAGGGGGAAACTGGTGCTTATTTATTTAAATAATATATTTTCTTACGTTTCTAGTGGGTTGCATATCAGATGGTGGGGATTCTTCTTTTTTTTTTAGACCTGGTTAACCAAATATTGCACTGGTCTGTCAATTTAGTGTGTAAGCAAATGTATTTGCTTATGGGGATCCTTTATTCCTTACTTTAAGTATGAACCTCAAAATATTTTTTCTCACTGGAAGGCAAAAGTAGGGTGAAAGGGTGATGTCACTGCTATCCCTTGCTTATGTGCCAGGAAGGGGGTCTGCCAGTTTGTGTCTCTGGGTGGCATGCTGCCCAGTATTGTTGGAGTCATCTATTGTATGGCATTGCCTGTTATTGTTCATGCATCCTGCACTGTATGTTTAATTAAACAATGATACGAATATACTGCTGAGGTACCTCACTGCCTCACTGATTTTTGGGAGCACTCTTGGAGTAGCACAGTCACTGAACATTAGACAATGCCCAGTTCTTTTGGGACTGGAGGTCTTTGAATTTCTAATAGTAATATAAAATGACAGGAAGAGTAGATGGGAGAAGATCCATACAATGAATTTTTGAGAATTAATCACTCATTAGAAACTCAGGAACAGTGTCTTGATTTCTGAAGCAGAGTTGGGCAATAATTTGTATGTAGTCTGGAATATTGCTTACTACATTTCTTTCCTTTTTATCTACATGAAAGTGCTTTGTTCAGTTTTTTTTTTATTTCTGACTTTTAAGTGTTCTTTTACAAAGACTAAGCCACTGCAACCTGTTCTATTAAATCTGCAACAATGAAAGGTGGTATACCCAAGACTGTGTGATATACATTTTCAGTCTTAAAATCATTGGTCAGTAATAGTACAGATATTTGCTCCAGACAATGGAAAGCTCCTAAGTCGCCCATTTTTACGTTGATGGAAATGAGTTTCATTACTTGTGATATTTTGCTGCAGAGCAGTATGTAATTCATTTAGACTGTTTTGTGAGGATCAGTGTTGATGAGGACTCTTTTAGAGGAAAAAAGAAACTTTTATTTTACTTCTAGGACAGGGTATTAGAGTGTTTTGAGTTGGGGAAGATGACACTTGTATAGAAAATATGGCAATACATGACAATTGCATAAACATGTGTGTGTGTGTGTGTGTGTGTGTGTGTGTGTGTGTGTGTGTGTGTGTGTGTGTGTGTGTGTGTGTATGTGTGGTGTGTTGGGGAACAATAGTAGAAAATTATTATGTAAACAAGTACAGGCTGCAGCAGCAGTGAAATAATTACAGTGTTAAACAACAATATTCATATTGGAAATAATTACAGTATTGCACTGTTTCAGTAGAATTACAACAACTGGCATTACAATGTGTAATAATAGATATTTAAGAAGCTTATTGAATTTACTAAACATGCATGCAGCTCCATAAAATGCATTTCATTACAAAATGTCTTGATCAATCCTTCATCAGACCTGTACCATTCATACCAGTTATAGATACCTTTTAAAGTATAACATCACAGAGTGCATTGTGTGGAGAATATAAATAAAACTACCAGAAGTTCCAAATAAGTCACTACAAATTCATCTTTGATGTGGGCATATTTTTAATTGGTTAACTAGATGTCATCTGAAGCAATAGACCTTCCTTGACTAAACACTAAGAGGAAAGGCACACATGAATTTACATCAGGAGAATAGTGCTGACTTTTCATTTCCAGCACTCTCAGTTTGTCTGAAAGTTCCCAAGAAATGAAAGCAACCAAAACTGATTTTGTGACCACAAGCAGATTGCATTTTCTGGCAATGGTCCACAAAGAAGTTTTACTGACTGAAAAGAATTACTCTGTTATTAGCTTTTACCATGCAAGGTATGGACGTTTTAAGATCATCATAGTTATTTACTTTCATGTAGAATTGTTAAAGGTCTGTTTTTAATTCATGACAAAACATTTAAAATGTTGGGTGTCAAAAACTAGCAAGGGTATTGATAGAAATCCAGACATGTTTCACACATACAATAGTCCACACTTACTAAAAATAATGTATTTCTCTTGTACAGTGGAATGTGCACAAACTTAAATTTAAAAAGCCCTGACATATTTACCATTGTTCTGTTTTTATTTGTTTGTTTTTCTATTTTTTCTCATTTCAGATTTTTTTCAGTACTGATAAAGTATGCTGCCCAGAGGAACTACATTTTAGTAGTTGATAAACAAGTCAGTGTACAGTTCCAGCAATCTTTTCTACACCCCTGAAAGCCATATATGTATCATTAGATAATGTCTTTTGGCTTTTTCCCGGTTAGGGGTCGCCACAGCGGAACTCCAGTCCGCTAATGATTGGCAGTGGATTTTTACAGTGCCGAGGTGCCAGCCCGACACCCAACCATCAAAGAAGGCACACCCATTCACGCACTCACCTACCTGCATGTCTTTGTACGTCAACTTGATTGCAGGGAAGACATGCAGAATCCACACAGAAGGCGCTCCAGACAAGAATCGAATGGGAGAACCTCTTGCTGTGAGGCGACAATGCTAACTGCTGCACCACTGCAGCCTATAAATATGCTGACTCTGAAGCCCCCCCATCCCATCCTTACTTATGTGTGCTAGTCCTAACCCTGTTCCTGCCAGAACTCCAACCCTGCATACTACCTTTACAAAAATCCCTTTTCCTAGCAGTATCACTATGCAAACCTAGCATGTCTTTATTTTTTTTTAATTTGATAGATTCACTGATTCGAAAAGGACAGCATTATTTCTTTGTTTTCAATTGCTTGTTAGTCCTGCTAATTGAGTGTTTTGTTAGTGTTTTTTTTTTCTTCAAATTGCAGAAAGTAACTGCGGTGGTGGTACTGCGGTAGCGTTGTCGCCTCACAGTAAGACGCTGTCCGGTTCGATTCTCAGCTAGAGCATCTTCTGCGTGGAGACATGTGTGAATGGGCATACCTTCGTTGAAGGTTGTGCATCAGGCATGGCAACTCGGCACGTAAAAATCTACAGCCAATCATTAGCAGCCCGGAGTTCCGCTGTGGCGACCCCTAACCGGGAAAAGCCGAAAGACGCAAGTGATCAATGAAAGTGGTGTTAATCTATACTGTATGAAAGATTAGACCTGTTACTTAAAGCACTTTCATTCAGACTTGGAACTATCACATACCCCAGGGATAAATTAACATGTACAATTTCTCTAAATAGCTTCAAATCCCACTTTAATGATGCCATTGCCCTAAGGTACTAACAAAACAAATTTCCCACACCTTTTCTGTTCTACAACCCAAAATGGGGTGGTCTGTCCCTTCCCCTTAATGATCTTTCTGACAACAAACAATTTCATTCTCAACATTTTGACAGTTTCAAAGGAAATTTAAACTAGGTCACTCTGCTTTTATCTGATTCTTGTCATTCACACCTCCTTTGTTTCTCAGTAGGGGTGCTCCACCTTCTATATCCTTTATTTTTAATTATTATTTTAAGAAGTTCATTCAGCATCAGACATAGTTTACTGTTAATGTGTTAATTAGTTATGCAGAAATTTAGTCTGACTTTGCTAATCATCCTTTATGAACTGATCTAAGCTCATTTACAGTTTTTGTCAAACTTGTACTGTAGGCCTAAAATCAGTCTGTTATGGGTCAATGCATTACTCTAGTCAGCAAAATCTTAGCAAGTAAGTAGATAAGTAAATAAATCTGAGATTACGTAGAAAATCACAGATGGTTGTAATAATAACAACAGTAATAATATTAATAACTAAACATGCATCATGACAGTTTTGCTGAGATTTTTTTTTAGAAAGAATGACTAAATATTTACTAGAGGAGAACGACACTGAAAAATGGATACAAGGCAGCCGTCAACATTACTTTTAGCTTGGTCATTTTTACAGCATTCTGAATACACACTGACAGACAGTTCCATATATATTTCTGCAATATCTAGACAAGTTTTCTTTTTTTTTTCCCTCTAAGTTCTTTTTGACCCATGCATGCTGACCATCAAGTGTTCCTCTATGGGACTCTGCCCATTAATTCCCTTCTACTAGGAAATTACCCCAGCTCAGTACAGTGGTGAGAAACCTAGTGATGGTCAATCCTACACTTAGCCAAGAGAGTTGTTTGTGGCCTCAACAGCATCCTGGCAATGAAGGTATTTGTGTAACCTAACTTCATTTCCTGGTGGAGGGATGGGCTCCCCACATTGTGGGAGAACACAGTTCCTTCCCCATGCAAGTGCACATTCCATAAACTTGTTGATAAAGGCTACTACCAGTTCATTGTTTGGTGAGCCAAAACCGAACTATGTTGGTGCACACTATGATGCCACCCCTTCTGCGAAGGAATGCAGTGGTATACATCTTGCTGTACCCCCCTCTCCCCTGCATGGGCATACCCATCCTCACTTGCCTGCTCCATCCTGTGCCAAGCTGCTAGGTGAACTAAAGTTATTTGAATCATAGTAAGGACTGGCTATGTGTGTGTTTTTTTTTTTAATTTTTGTCCTATAAACAGTGAATGCACATCTGAATAACTGTATTGTAATCCCTAACTTGCAATGGATTTAAGAATCAAGTTTAATTTCTTACCAATGCATTTCAAAAAGAAAATTAAATTTTGTTTATCAAATCTCTTTCCTTCCTATTACTGCATATTTGCTGCAAATGTTTCAGCATTTCCATTCAAATGTAAAGCTTTAAAACACTGAAAAATAGCTGCTTAAACTGGTTTTAAAACAACAGACAATTTCACTGGCGTACTGACTCAAGGCAGGGAAAAAGATGAAATATTACAAGTCAGAAGAAAATCTACAATTAATTTAGTTATTTCATTGTTTCTGTTTTGTAATTTGAATGGAAAGATGTATACTGACACACCTGCATAGACAGTGGTGCTTGGTAGGAAAGTCCAAGAGCTAAGTGTCCATTGTCTCTCAGTAAATGAATACAGTAACAGAACTGAATGCAGTGAGGTAACTTGCCATACTAAAACCCACATAACTTTGTAAAGTTATGAAAAAATACATATTTTCAAAACAACAGCTTATGCAGTTTTAGAGAAATTTCTTTTCAAGAGTAAATATGCATACAACATGGATCTCTGGCTTAGTTTTCACTTTCTACATAGAGATTATTACCAAGGACATCCTTATATGGAAAATATTAGTTTTATGATTTATTTCACACATGTTAGAGTATGAACACACGAAAATACCCTTGATGTCAGTTTTATGTCACTTTTCTCTGCCACAGTAGTGTAAGTGATATTATATACAAATGTATCCTTTAGTGATGAATGCAACTTTCTTACAATTGATGTCTGTGACTTATACACCTCTATCCCTCAGGACATTGGAAGGAATTGGGTGATAGATTTCTTAATGGATAAACGGGTTGATGGCCCCACTTTTAATCTTATTGATTACTTATTGGACCTGGTGCTTAGCAACAATTTCTTCATATTTAATAAAGAGTTTTATTTGCAAAAGACACTGGTAACCATGGGCTCCCCCTGTGGTGCTACTTTTGCGAATACAGTAATGGCCCATTGGGAGAAAAAATATTTATTTAAGGATGACATCATCCAGAGTAGGGTTGTGTGGTACACCCGTTACCTGGACAATATCTTTATCTTATGGAGGGGTGACCGAACCTTGGCATCGACCTTTGTTGACCACATCACGAGTTTTACAAACTTTTTGAGTTTTACCCGGGACTTCCAGAGTGATAAAATAGCTTATCTGGATATTGAACTTGTTAAGGATGGACCAATGGGTGTTATATATCTAAGATTTTTAGGAAATCTACATATCCTAATGCTTTTCTACATTTCACCAGTTCCCACCCCTACCATCAGAAGAGGGCGGTGATTAAGGGCCAGCTAGTTAAAGCGGCGAGAATGGTGTCTCTTGATTGTGATTTCTTGATGGAATGTAGCCTCTTGAAGGACATGTTCTTAGAGGGGATACCCATTGAGACTCCTGAATCAGCTACTCAAAGAGGTGCATGACAAAAGAACTAGAGGTGTGTTTATACCATTATTACTTGCCATAGGAGATGGTAAGCAGCAGAATGCTTGTAATCCAGCATTGACCCTGACTGCACACTTATTGAGTTCCTCAGAGGAGAGTTCTCTGGCACCATATGTTGAGCTGGATGTTTCTGGTGATGCAGCTTGTATGGTGTCGACTGGAGAGCCCGACTGGTGGCATTAATATTGGGTTTATAACCACCTTTTCAATGGATGCACCATTACTGAGATCTATATTGATTTAGAACTGGTGCTTCCTGCATGAGGATGCCACCATTAGGGATAAGGTGGGTGAGTTACCAAAAGTAATTTTCAGAAGAGGCTGGAATTTGAAGGCAATTCTCAACAGTTGCAGGCCTCCTGAACATCCAGCACATTGCGGTATGTTGAAATGTGGGAGATGTCGGATGTGTAGATATATTAATACCACTAATTCCTTTAATGTGGGTAACCAACGTTATTGTATTAAAGGGAGATTCAACTGTGAATCAAGGGGTATTGTGTATTTTAGCACTTGCCACAACTGTTCAGCCTTTTATGTGGGCAGGACAGAGAGGCCCTTGACGAATAGGATTTATGAGCATGTTTACAATATAAATAAATTTAATTTAAATAATGCTCTGGCTAGGCATGTTAAGGCTAACCCTTCTCATAAGTTTCTGTTTCTTGCCATTGATAAAATAGTAGATAATGATAGGGGGGGGTCCGTCATCTTTGAAATTAGATGAAAAGGAATTAGCATGGCAGCTGAGACTTAATGCACATACTCCCCCAGGACTTAATGACAGTTTGTCTATTAAGTGCATTCTTAAGTTAAAATCTCTTGTTAGGTAGTCTCTAGTTATTTTTTCATTATTACTATTAATAATATTATTAATTCTCTCACATATTTATAACATTTTCAGCAGGGTATTAATATCTTAGTCCCCTTTTTTCTGGATTGGAGTGGTTTCTTTGTTATTTAAAATGTATTTCTGTTTATGTATATAATAATTGTATGTGGTATATAGATAAGTATTTGCTTGTAAGTCTATCTAATAGTTGGTTATGACTTGTATGCAATTGTTTATATATATATATATATATATATATATATATATGTAAAAAGTTTTTTATAATAGTATATGTATGTAAGGATAGTTAATATTTAGCTTTAACAAGTTAATCAGCTATTTTTTGGTTGCCGTTTTAAATGTAGGCAGGGTTTGAAGTTTGGTTTGATGATGTAATTTAATTTGTGATATTTAAGAACTCATTTGGTATTGTTGAATTGTCTGAAGAAGTTTGCTTATCCTAGTAAATGAAAGCGCTTACTTATACGCTGTGGCTTGGAGTGTTTTTTTCTTCAATTTTGTTTTTAGTGAAGTGATATTAAATGCATTGTACCAACTTTTCTTGCATAAATAAACATGTTCACACATTACTTTTACAAGCCCAGTATATTGTCATTATTATTAAAATGAATGCAAATGTAACATACAGTATTTCAAAAACACTTACCTTTCTGTACTTTATGACATTGTAAATATTTATTCTTTATATTGGAATACAAATATTTCAAGTATTTTGTTGTGTTGTCTTTCATTGCCCTTCATAGACATGATGCCTGTATAGCTGTTTCATGGGTCTATGTTCAGCTATCAAAAACACAGATCCTTGAATGGCTAAATATCGTACGTAAAATATCTAAATGGAAAATTACAGAAGATTTATGACTTAAAAAATACATTCATCGAATAGCCATAGTTGGCCAACATTGCGAATATAACCAACCAAGGTGTGGGGCTTTGCCCCACATCCCCCCCAACTATATATGCCAACTCAGTGATAGCACTACAGTGGGGAATAGGGCAAATTTAAATGGTTTCCTTCACTTGCCTTATGCATCGTGTTACTTCCTGGTTTTTGGCCAACTATGGCTATTCGATTACTTTATTTTCAAAGTTATACATGTTTGGTAATTTTCTGTTTAGATGTTTTATGTACGATATATAGTTGTTCGAGGATCTGTTTTTTCGACAGCTGAACATTGACCCCTGATTCAGTATGGAATTATTATCTTTTGGTCCCTCATTTGACGTGTAATTTGCTATTTCTCTTCAACATACCAGCTTGAGCATAGTGATGTTACTGTCAGAACCTTGGGTTGCAGAGCATCGTTTAAAAAAATCAGTGCCCCACATTTGGTTCAGAATATGTGTCTGTTTTCACAAACCATCCCTTTATTTCATGAAATTTGTTGTCTGTAGTCAGATTAATACATTTGATTTTCTATAGCTCCAAAATGCCTTTTTATCTGCTGCTGTGATCCATGCAATTTTGCAATAATAGCCCAGCTTCTTGCAAACTGTGCAAATATAATTTGACATCAGTCGACATCACATACTTTTAATCCTCCTTCCTGTTCAGGTGGCAGGCTGTTGTACTTACTATTTCCTGACAAAATTCAGGATCTAATATCTTCGATTTTTCCTCTCACTAGAACACTCACAGAAGTGATTTCTTCCCAGCAGATGTGATTTAAAATATTGATCCTTAAATTCATTAAAGAAACATATTGGTAGTGTTTTGACATCTTATTGCCTTTCCCAGACTCAACAGAATTACGAGTAGGATAAAAAAAAATAAAATTTGGTTTATTTTTTATCTGTGCCTTGCCCTACCTACTAGTAGGTGTGGATTTTGGCAGAAAATAAAAAATTAATTCCAGTTGGTGTAGTCAGATAGCATAAGGCAGGTAGGAATTTCTGTTGTCATGAACTTTCTTGGGTATTACCACAGTAATTAGCTCTTCTTGGATAGAGGATACATATGGTTAGGACAGCTTTGGACAGAAAAGTAAAAAGGCAGCTGGAGAGCAAAGGAAAATATTTACTACAAGTTCTCAAGGTCAAGCAGCAAGGTGTTGGCACAAAATAAAGCTACTGTTTTTTCATAAAATATACCAGACAAGGACAAAGTGAAATAGATTACAATATTTTCACAGAGGAGTGGATTTTGCAAGTGAACCAGAAAAAAGTCACAGAATGAAGTGATGACAGAATGTAGATACACACCATAAAAGGGGAAGCAGCCAAAACACCTTACCAAAAGTCCTGATTCACAGTCATTTACAGGTGCCAGAGATATGGTGGCAAGTGATGATAATGGAAGTGAGTCAGTATATAAGGGGTACAAACTGCCTGTTTCCTCTCTTGTGATGAATAAGTTCAGGCTATATGAACTAGGGTAATTTTTAGGACACTTCCTGACACTCATAATTTGCATACAATTCTGTTGGATAATTTTGGGGTTTATGTATAATTTTATTTTTTCTAATACGATTAATTTAATAATTATGTTATTTTCCTCATTGGTGGCCAAATAGCTGATTTTCTAGAAAATAACATAATTATTAAATTAAATCTACGTTATTAGAAAAAATATAATTATATATAAATAAAACCCACCAGAGTGGGGGGCTTCACCCACCACACCCCCCATGTGGGAAGATTCACCCCCACACCCCCTACCTAAATATAAATACTCCAAGACTGCACTATAGTGAAGGACAGGGCAAAGTTCGAGAGTGGTGGCCATGTGGTTTGCTTCCCGGAGGTGTAATTCGCCGTTCCGGGAGTTCGATGTTGCAAACCGTCTCTGTTGTGGTCTCGATGTTATTGAAGATGGTGGTTTCGTAAGTCGATTTTTTAAAGTGGAACAATATATATATATATATATATATATATATATATATATATATATGTAATTTATAAAAATTTCCAACAAATGCAAATAAAAGAAGGTTAAATGTAATAACAAAGGAATTTAAAGTGGCAATTAAATTGATTAAGACTGAGAATAGAAATGCTGCTCTATATGATACAGGTAATAAGGGTAAATTATAAATATATAAATTATCAAATATCGTATTTTCAACCAGTATGCAGGTGTCCTATTGCAGTTATGATATCCATAAGTGTGAGCACTGGAATTAGGGAAAAATAACTCTGATAATACTCAAGAACAGTGAATATCTTTATTTATTTATTTTTTTTGTGCAGTGGCAAGTCCCCTGTACCACCGATATAGGAGGCAGAAGCCCCCACCCTCTCCCAGACTTTTATATATCAACTCTTAAGACTGCCATAACTCAAAGGAAAGGGAATAGTCTGAGAAATGTCAGTGTCAGTATCTAAGTCTGCATTTTCACTCATTCAGTTCATCACACTAATAAGTCTTGCAATATCAAATGATTACCCCAGTGGAACCTTTAAAAGTAAATAGGGTTTAGCTTTATAAATCTACACAAATTGCAAATGCATTGAATAACTGTTTTGCTGGCATAAGTAAGTTGATATGTAGGACAGATGATAATACAATCTTAGACAAAGTGTATGACAATATTTTCTGTCTCTGTATTGATAAAGAAATGGTACATTCATTTTTAAAACATTTCAAAACAGTTTTATTATGGTAACAGGCTGTATTTGGTGCTACTGATACAGAAAGAAAGGAATGAGTCAGTCAATGCATTGCAGGAAATATTTCACCAACTCATTAGCAATGGATGAATTCCGTTTGAATTGAAGCAATCATTGGTTGCAACTGTTTGCAAAATCCGGTAACTTGCAAGGTCTATAGCTATAGGCCAATCAGCCTTACTTTAGCCTTGGGTAAATGCTTTGAACACTGCTTAGCCATTAACTCAGAATGTGTTTTTGAAAATGTATTCCACAGTGGTAACTTTTTCAGCATTTTACTATATACTACCAAGCGTGTATATTGAAAGCAATGGTCTGTCATATTATCACTCCATTTATAATTTGCTGGTGAAAAAATGGTTAGTTCATAGATTGGTTCATAGGTTGGTACTAGGCTATCGGTCCTAGGGCCTATACAAGCCTAGCCACAACAATTCCCTGGATATTTCTTCTCATTGTATTTACTTCCCTGGACACCTGTCTAGCAGGGTGACTGACATGATCCCCGGGGTGAATTTCTTATCTCCCATCTAATATAGGTTCATAGGTTGGTACTAGGCTATCGGCCCTAGGGCCTATACAAGCCTAGCCAAACATCAAAGAAAAGGTATAATAAATTAGAGGGGCATTTCTGCTTTGTATTTGTTAGCAAATTTGGAGATTACAACAGTGGCTAATAGATTGCAAAATGTAAGCTTATATTCCATTCCCATGTGTTTAAATTAACAAGCAGTAACACTTGTTTCATATGCTAGCAAGGTAATGCAGAAGATCCTGCAAGGCTAGACTTCTACAGTATATGGAAAGAAAACTACCAGATGTGTAAACTGTTTAAGGAGAGATAATTGCATCACAGATTAAATTGTCAACATCCCCTGGATAATGAAAAAAGCAGGAGAGTTCAGAAAAAATTACTATTGATTTATTGACTACTGTTAAACATTTGACTGTGTAAACCATAACAAAGATTGGTAAGTGAAAAATGGATCACCTTATTTCCTTTTTGCAGAAACTGTATGCCTGTATGCAGAACAAGAGCAACAGTTATAACCAAATATGGAATAACTAACCGATTAAGAATTTATAAAGAAGTAGACAAGGCTATATAATATCACCATACTTATTCAGTTTATATGATGTATATATCATGCAAAATGGGTTAGATGGCTCAGACCTTAGAATCACAATTGTTGAAAAAATATTAACACCCTCAGATATGCAGATGGTACTATTCTAATGATTGAAAAAGTAAGTTCAAGAGCCTGTTGATGATGGTGAAAACACAAAGTGCAAAATATTTTTGCTCAACATCATGCAAACTAAATTTATGCCATTTAGCCCTACCAATTCTTTGAAAACTGATGTGGAAGAAGTGGAAGCAGTAAGAGATTTTATTTCTCTCTGAAAATGGTGATTGCAGCCATGAAATTAAAATCTGTTTGCTTTTTGGAAAGAAAGCTATGGCAAAGCTGAATAAGATTTTAAAGACCAAAGCCATGGCATTGGCCACAAAGGTCCCTATTATCAAATATTTGTTTTTCCCTGTATTAACTGATGGCTGTGAGAGTTAGAGTGCAGCTGATGCTTTTGGAACTCTTCTGTTGTAAAATTCTTTGGAATTTCCATGGACTGCAAGAGGATTCAACCGGTTAGTACTTAAAGAAATAAACCTAGAGTGCTCTCTGAGAGGCTTAATAGTAAAACAAAAACATATACTTTAGCCAAACAATGCAAAGGCAGGATTCATTGCAGAAAATATTAGTGCTGGGAAAGATCAATGATAAAAAGGAAATGGGGCAGCAAAGACTAAGGTGAAAGGGCAGCATTACTGAAGTAATTAATATTAATTTACAAAAACTTAAAGAGAGGTCTGGAGGGTTAAAGGCCTTGAGATGACAAAGAGTCAGATTCAACTAAATAATTAAACAATAACTAGGATAACTACCTGATGAAAGATGGTTTTTATAAGCATGTCTCAAGGTACTCTGTTGGGCCTAGTTCCATTTAACCTACTATTTGTTTATTTTCTTAAATCTGAAATGTGCCAGATATCTTGATATGCAGATGATTGCAAAATAGGCACAATTATGTCATCAAAATTAATCTTCAGAAGCTAAATGAATATTTGGCAGATGTTTTGCAAAGGGCAAGAAATACTGGATTACAGTTTTGTGTCAATAAATGCAATGGCTGGCTTTTCGTAAACAAAACCTTGAACATTAACTTATCTTGGATAAAGTATAATTTGCACAAGTAATGCACTTAAAAGATCTAGGAATTATAATAAATGATAACTTTACATTCACGGAATCTATACAATATATAAGGAAAAAGGCATAATGCGTGTACGATTCTTATTTAAAATTAGAACAACATGAGGGCTGTCTGTACTTATGGAGCTGTTTGGAACAATAATAAGGCCTTTATTGGTGTACAACTCACCTTTCTGCCTATAGCCAATCTTGGTTTAATAATCTGAAAAGTGTGCAGTGTAGTTTAAAAAATGAACTCCATCACCGAGCTATTTGGCATAAACAAGCAGACTAAGATATTTAGGTCTAGAGGCAACCGTTAATGGGCATATTGTGCTTTCAGTGATGAAACATACAGAAAAATGTTGGGATTAGAAATGTATACAAAACACAATAACATGGTTATGCTGTTTTAGATTTTTATCTAGATACATATGTATATTTACATATAAATGAGCTAGACATCAAAAAGGAATATATATATATATATATATATATATATATATATATATATATGGGTTACCTTCATTTCATCGACAGCTCATTTCACTGACAAGCAAATCAGCAAGACCATTTCACTGAAAGTTCATTTCACTGACAACTCATTTAATCGACAGTGATATATGACCTTTTCCCCACTGTAGTGCGATCCGGGAGTTAGAATATATAGTAAGGGGGGGTGGGTGGCACAGACCCCCCACAATGGGGGGGTGGGGGCATAGCCCCCCACATATTATAAACGTTTAAGCTATAGAGATGGATACTTACAAGTGCAATGAATAACTGTTTTGCAGAAAACAATATACAACCAAAGTATGTGGGGGGCTTTGCATTCCACACACCCCAATGTGGGGGGGGCTGTGCCCCCACACCCCTCCTTACTATATATTCTAACTCCAGGATCACTCTACAGTGGAGAAAAGGTCATATATCACTGTCGATGAAATGAGTTGTCAGTGAATTGAGTTGTCAGTGAAATTAACTTTCAGTGAAATGGTCTTGCTGATTTGCTTGTCAGTGAAATGAGCTGTTGATGAAATGAAGGTAACCCATGAATATATATATATATATATATATATATATATATATATATATATAGGGTCTATATCATATTAGCGAATTGCACAAATTGCGAACGCTCATAATATCGAATGTACCTGACCTCGAACTTCCTATTCCCCCCATTAAATATATATTCCAACTCCGAGATCGCACTACAGTGAGGAAAGGGCAAATATCCCATTCTTCACTGTACTGTGATCTCAGAAAAAGCACTTCAAGGTCCAGTACGTTCGATATTATGAGCATTCACAATTTGTGCGATTCGCTCATATGATATAGACCCTATATATATATTAACTTTCAGTGAAATGGTCTTGCTGATTTGCTTGTCAGTGAAATGAGCTGTTGATGAAATGAAGGTAACCCATGAATATATATATATATATATATATATATATATATATATATATATATATATATATATATCAGTGGATGGGTGACAGATGTTATTATAATGGTAAGGAGCCAGTGTTCCAAGATGGCCTTATGACCTGAACACTAGTTATTATAAACTATTAAAGTGTGTGGAGTTTGCACATTTTCCCTGTGTATGCATGGATTTATCAGAGTACACTGGTTTCCTTCCACCTCTCAAAAACTTTCATGATGATTAAGTACACTAAACTCTCTTTATATACAGATTTATCCTTGTACTAGTGGCTCAAGTCTTTGGTAAAAAGGTCTAAGATACACCATTTTATGTACCCACTAAAATAAATAAATAAAAATTTATTTTGCTAGGCTTTAGGATTGCAGTGTGCTTCCCCTACATTTTTCTAATTCTTTAATGAGTGAAGCTAAGCTTCAGTCGGATAAAAATGTAAAAGATTCATTCCTCTGAAAAAAATAATATAAATCATTTTTACCAGGGGTAAAAGCCCCGACACCCATATTACTTAAAAATATAAAATCTATAATCACACAGCCAGGGAGAAAAACGGACCCTTCTGCCAAACACACATTGAATCATTGCCACTTGCAAACTAAGAATCTACCACCCTTGATTTCCAGTTCCCAAACTAAGAATCTACCACCCTTGATTTCCAGTTCTCTATTGAAATTTCAGCACTTGTAATGCTGAGTGCTGATACACTGAAAAAAATGAAAATGCAGAAGAAGAGTGAATACTGAATAACTTTTGTTTTTTTTAAATTTATTGATTGCACGGAACAAGCCCTCCTATGCCCCAGATTTGGAGGGTCTATATCACATCAGTGAACGCTGGTATATCACACTTCAAAGTCTGAAAGCTGAAAACTGCGAAGGAATGGATCCCTGGGAAAAAATTGCTGGGCTGTTCTCCAGGCTTTGCTGTTTTCTCCACTGTGGTGCGATCTTGGAGTTGGTATATTTAAGTTGGGGGTGTGTGGGGGGCAAAGCCCCCCAATTAATTTTGACTGTATACTTTTTCCTTTTTTTTTTGGCTGATCCGTTCCTTCTCTGTTTTCAGCTTTCGGACTTTGAAGTTTGATATATCAGCGTTCGATATTTTTAGTGTTCGCTGACGTGATATAGGCTAGATGTGGGGAGCAAGCCATCCACTCCATGAGCTTATATATTCCAACTCTGAGATTGCCATATTTTGGCAAAAAAAGGGAATATTTTGTGCAATGAACATCTGGGACATAGTATATGTAAGGCATTTTTTCAGCTATTTAGTCTCCACGGTGGTGGTGTGGTAGCGTTGTCGCCTTACTGTAAGACACTTTCCGGTTCTATTCTCAGCTAGAGCGTCTTCTGCGTGGAGACATGCATGAATGGGCGTACCTTCATTGAAGGTTGTGCGTCAGGGCTGGTAACTCGGCATGTAAAAATCAACTACCAATCATTAGCAGACCGGAGTTCCGCTGTGGTGACCCCTAACCGGGAAAAGCCGAACGTGGCTGTTTCTAAAGAAGTCTTTGTATTACAGGACTTGTTAAGGTAGGTCCTGACATTTCAAATGAACGTCATGATTTCCTAGAGCAAATACCAAATGCAAAACCGCACATCAGTAAGTTAAAATTGATAATCTGAACTCATGTCCTGTTAAAACTCTATCAACTTAACTATGCAATTGTTTCACTGTGAGAAATGTTTGTGAAGGGGCAACATTATGTATATTCAATAGTGTCTACATGCAAAGTATCTTCAGAAATAATGACTGGTGGCAACACTGAGCTTATGTATTGAAGGAGCAGTTTAGTTATTATGCATTATTGAAATGACAGTCCATTCTAAGGCTGACAGTAAGTTGGAGTAGAAGGAAAGTGCACAGGCATTGTGCTGGTGGTTATTGTATATCTATGCCCTTGCCAGCTTTCCACCTGTTATTAGTATAATGCAGTTTCTACTTTCACGGGTGTTTTACAGCATATCATTCTGCCTTCAGGATGTTTTGACAAAATGTATTTGGGTAAAAACACCTTTACTTCCATGATGTAGCTATTGTTTTCTTGTATTATCTGGCAAGCTGCTGTCTTAACAGAAGGATATAATCCTGTCAAGGAAGGCAGTTGAGTTTTTAAGTGAAGGTTGGACCTTGAGTAGAATTCAGGAGACATTGTTGTTCATCATATTGATCACTGCTGCAGTAGCCTTAGCTATCTAGGTTATATCCCGTGAAGAATATAACAGCAGGCCACTTTCCAAAGCTTCAGAGCACCTTCCGCGTACCCAAACTATCAGGCAGCTCAGGATGACCTGAATAAAAGACAAGATTAGGCACTAAACCCTTCAGAGATTTCCTGCCAACAGTGAGAGGGATGCTGAGCTCTGAAAGGGCAATACTAGGAAGAACAAAAAGGAAACAACTCCACCCTGGAATAAACAGCACACTAAACAATAAGAGGGATGAAAGGAGGGATGGAGGGAGTGGATACTGCAGCAGTGATCATTCAAACATCTACTGTTATGGTAAGCTTACATACACAAGTGTATTTTTTGAGGACATTTTTATTCAAGAGCTGTTCTGATCAACTACCAAGCCAGAAATAGGTAACAATGGACTTCATTTTGCAAAATGGTGGCTCCTTGAGTTTAAAAGAGCTCCAAGGAGGGCACAGCTACTGCAAAGAATGCAACCAGTTTAAGTTGTTTTAGAGGAATGACAGTTGCAAGTGTCTTAAGAGCCTCTGTTCACTCATGTACCACTAGCATCCACTAGTTAAGTATCCATATGCCAGTTACACATTGCACTGGCCTTCTAGGAAGGGGAAATGTCATAGGCTTATTAGTCCTTCTTCACCCTAACTCACCCAGTAAGATGTCAAGTTCATTGTTAATGCAGATGAATGGCTTCTTAGACAGAATTTCAGCCATCATGTTAGCAAGCTAGCCTCATGTGATATATTTTCTAACTGAAGTTATTATGTGTTGCATTATAAACAATCAAGTCAGAATACAGCATCCTTTAAGCTAGAAACATTTTTATCCTACTATGTAACTTTATAACTCATAATAACAAAGCTTAGATAGTAAGTAAACTACTTCATTGCATCTTATGCAATAATATTAAAATAAGGATGATTATTGCTGTTTACACCAGTGGAAGTCTTTAACATGGGATATTTGATTGTTATATATTATATCTCACGAGTGTCTGTATTTCTAGTTATTATAATTTCATTTAATTTAAATATCACATAAGCTCTTTTCATTCACAACACAAAGTAATGGCATATGGTAAAACACTACACTCATACAGAAACTTGTAAGAGCACACTATACACTTAAGTAGCTGTACAGTCACATTGCATATGAAATACAGTCAGGTGTTTAGTAGACATTTACTTTTTATGGTACTTTGTAGTGTTACCTGCATTGGCAAAATATGTCAATTAAGGTGCGTGAGTATATCATATTTTGCACCAGTCTGAAAGCAAACAAGAATATGCCAAGCTAAAAAAGTGTAGTTATTAACACTGTTCTAAACTCTTTCATAAAATATTGTAGCCATTATGTTCTGTAGTTACAACTCCAACCCTAATTGCTGTTGTAAGATGTATGATATGCCATTACATAAACTGCATTTCGCATTTTATGCTAACACTGTCACTAGCTAAGCACTTGCATTTTAAATCAAAATTGACTATGCTGTAGCATCTACTTCATATAAAGTTTTACTTAGTCATTTACATAATACAGGCCAGTTAGGCACAAATCAGTAGGAGAAATGGTCTTCTGTTAGTCTTAGCATTTTCTGCAGTTCAAATAGCTAGCCTTTGTAGGAAATCTGATAAGATGCCACTTATGTGTTGGTCACAGGCATAACATTCCATTGAACATATGGTGTAGTTTAGAAACAGTCTTAACCTTAGTGTTAATTAAAAGGGATTTCCATTTCCATTAATATAAGGATCAATGTATTAGAAAATTAATGCCAAATACACATTAAATATCTTCTTTTGATACATAACTCAGCATCAGCACATTTGTTTAGTTTCAAGCTAGTGAACCGTTCTAATAAGTTTAATAATAGCTCTAGATTGCAGAGGGATTTGTTTATACACCTGGGTTATTTCTTATATATAGTCACATCAAACTATGGGAAGTACTATTATGCACTTCATTCCTCATTATGCCTCAGTTAACATAGACAAAACAGACTTCTTTTTTTATCTTTATGTTAATTTATAAATTGTGCTCTGCTGGTAACTTTGGTACATTTGTAATATAAATTTAAAAAGCAATTACTGTTCACTTATAATAATTGCATCAGTAATTCTTGTATCATGTATGTGTTTGTGTGTGCAAATGCATTTGTGTATATATTTGTGTTGCATTCACCCCATTAACAATTCAATTTTTTGGTCCGAAAATCAGCTGATCACATTTATTACCTTTTTTCAGTGCAATATTGCGGTACAGTGAGGATCAGGGAATTTACCCGATATATACTGTGCAATATTGGGGTACAGTGGGGATCAGGGGATTTACCCGATCTATACTGTGCAGCAGTCTTGTAGTTAGTATATATAATTAGCGGGGGTGGGGGCAAGTGCAGTGGGGCTTGACCAGCTTAAAAAAATGTTTAAACTTTTTTTTTTGTTTGCTTTTCAAATGGCTGGTCATCTGTCAGTTGCGTTCTATTACTTGCCATTCGATACACTGATGTTAGAAGTATGGTTGTACCATTGTGTGTGTGTGTGTGTGTGTGTGTGTGTGTGTGTGTGTGTGTGTGTGTGTGTGTGTGTGTGTGTGTGTGTGTGTGTGTGGATATATGTATGTATGGAGATATACATATATACATATATATATATATATATATATATATATATATATATATATATATATATATATACACATACACACATATGTGGGTCCCCTCAGATTATCAAACTTTCAAAACTTCGAACATTGTAATACCGAGAACCAGATGACTGAAGTTTTAAAACTTCAGATATTCTGAATGGAAATCACCCTGCTGCGTGGAATGTGAAATTTACCATTTTCCTCACTGTAGTGCAATCTTGGAGTTGGTATGTTAAAGTAGCAGGGGATCTGGGGGGTGCAGGGGGGGCAACCCTGAAAAAATGTAAAAGAAAACTTTTTTTCTTTTTCTTTTTTTTTTTTTTTTTGTAATTTGATGTTCGAAGTTTCAAAACTTTGATCATCTGGTCCTCAGCTATATGATCTTCGAAGTTTTGAAACTTCGATCAGCTGAAGTTGACATATATATATATATATATATATATATATATATATATATATATATATATATATATATTTTTTTATAATATATGTTTGTATATGGGTCTACTTCTAAATCCCAAAATCCGGAAATCACAAAGATGACTGAACAACCAAAGTTTAACCAGAGCAAGTAAACACTTGCCCAAAACAAACATGAACACTAACCGCACCAGCTAAAAACCACCTAGGTGGGGGGGGGGGCTAAGCCCCCCCACACCCCCAATGTGAGGGGCTTTGCCCTCACACCCCCTCTAACTATATATACCAACTCTGGGACTGCATTACAGTGGAAAAAGGAGATAATTCCCCATGTTGGGCAAGTGTTTACTTGCCCTGGTTAAACTTCAGCTGCTCTGTGTTTCCTGGTTCGGGATTCTCATCTAGAGATTGTCTACATGATTTTCGGAAGTCGAGGTATAGAAGGGGACCCATGTATGTATATATATATATATATATATATATATATATATATATATATATATATAGGGATTCCCTTCACAAACCTGAAGTTTCAAAACTTCGAACTGCAAATGGTCAAGATCATAAGATCGAAGTTTTGAAACTTCGAATGTTTTGAATGAAGATTGCCGTACAGAGAGGAATGGGAAATGTATTTACTGTTTCCCTCACTGTAGTGCAATCTCACAGTTGGTGTATTTATTAATCAGGGGGTGTGGGGAGTTGCAAAAACTTAAAAGAAAATATATTTTTATTTTTTTTATTACAACTTTGAAGTTTCAAATCTTCAGTCTTATGGTCTCAACCATTTGCAGTTCAAAGTTTTGAAACTTCAAGCATGTGAAGTAGATCTGTATAATAATAGATAGATAATATCTGTCTACCTATCTATCTCTCTATGTATCCATATGTAAGAACCATGGAGTGGGAAAACTGATTGTCCATTTCTTTAGGAATTCACGTAACAAATTTAGAAAACTACTAAAACTTACACTGTCATAATGTAGAATACAGGAGAAAATGTACATTTTATAAAATCTGGCTTTTTGAGAGAAAACACAAATTTGTCATAACTTTCTTGTTAAATGTAGCTGTTGTAAAACTAGGTGCTTGCTTTTATTCACAGTGCTACACTCAGATATTCTGTTTTTTATTAGTTGGCACATAGAAGCATCAACAATTCGAAGAGAATCATAGAAATTATATGAAATTACACTGAACAACCATGGGTATTGCCCCTGCAACTTTAAGTTATGACAATGGAGCTTCATTTTTTTAAATAACTGAAAATGTTGTGATACTGTTTGCTCGTTATGCCTGTCATTCATCAGCTCCCTTCTGTCTAATGAGCTCACTCATTCCCTATCACTGATGGTGACTGGAAGATGCTATCTTGCAGACAAACATTGGCATGGTTCAGGAGTTTCTTTTAATGCTATATGAATGTGTGGCTATTGATGTAAAAGGGGGATTTGCAGTGGGATGACTGCACTGGATATACCTTACTTCTGCAAAGGACAGTTCTGCTCCCTTTCCTCGGGCACAAAAGATGGTTTCCCCAGTTGCTGACAGGGAAATTAGACCTCTATATATGTAAAAAGAAGGAGAAGACAAACAGTAGCCAAAGCAAGGTAAAAATGCATGTCGCACTACTGCTTGTCATATGCTAACTGGATGAGATTTTAACTAATTGAACACAAACTGGGCAAACTACAGCTTCACAGTCACAGGCCATTACTGTTGCTGCTGTTTCTAAGTATGTGTCGGCAGCAATGCTTTTGTTTGGAAGATTTCTCCCTTCTTTATGTTTGTATGACTGAGGAATTGGTATATGTACGTTTAGGAGGTATGAGGACTTGTCTTTGCTTTTAGGGGTGCAGAAGGTTGTGTTCACCTGCAAAAAGGTTTACATTTAATTTTTTTCATTGGTTTTATTTCTCAACCAGTAAGCCATTACACTCGTTACAGGACAGAGATGGGTAATGCCCTGAAATTAATATTGCTATCCCCCATTCAAGAAACTCAGATGCAGAAACAAAAACTCAGCCTACAAGGGTGGTCAATATAATAGAAAAAAGAAAGTGAGTGACAGAATTGGATAGGCTAACTCTAGAGTCATAAGCAAAAAGCAGAAGAAAAAAGAAGCAGAGGTACTGTTTAAATCCTTTGCATCTTACCTTATGAAATAAAGAAAGGGAATGGTCCAATGGTACAAATAAGTATGAAGGAGAATAATGGACAGACACCAGAATATTGAAGGATGTGGTGAGGGAAGTGATGGCCTTTATGGTGAATAAAGCAAAGCACCAGATGTGCTGTGTCTGTGGGTCCTCAGCAGTCAGATTAGTTTGCATGTAGATACTTTAATGGGTGTTTTCTGCAGATCATTATTCATGGAATAAATGCATGGGGACAGGAGGTTGCAACTTTGATGCCCTTGTACACTGAGGGAGCATAGAAAAAAAGCTTGGAAAGTGCAAGCCTGTTTGTTTAACTGCTGTGCCAAGGAAAAAGTCATAAATAGTATCTTATGTGAAAAGTTAGTTGCTTTCCTACATGACAGTAGTCAGCATAGGTGTTGAGGAGAATTCGATACTTTTTTTGATTCGGCTACAGATGAACTTAGCAATAGGATGCCGGTACAGTGTTCTACATGGACGTCAGCAAGACCTTTAATTCAATGCCATATAGGTGGCTGCCAGGCAAACTAGAAAGGATGGGGGAGGATCTAGAATAAGGGACCAGACTGCTGTAGCTTTAAATGAAAAGAGGCAGACAGTTGTGGTGAGAGACAGAGGCAGTGTCACTGATAAGGAAAGTAATAAAAGGGTTGCGGTGAGAGAGGAAGTGTCAGGGATAAGGAGAGTAATAAGAGGGTTGTTGTGTCAGAAGTGTTGTCAGGGATAAGGAGAGTAATAAGGGGGTTGTTGTGTCAGAAGCGTTGTCAGGGATAAGGAGAGTAATAAGGGGGTTGTTGTGTCAGAAGCGTTGTCAGGGATAAGGAGAGTAATAAGAGGGTTGTAGTGATAGAGAGGCAGCTACAAGGACAAGGAGAGTAATAAGATGGTTGTGGTGTGAGAGGTGGTGGCAGGGATAAGGAGAGTAATAAGAGGGTTGTGGTGTGAGAGGCGGTGGTAGGTATAAGGAGAGTAATAAGAGGGTTGTGGTGTGAGAGGCGGTGGTAGGGATAAGGAGAGTAATAAGAGGGTTGTGGTGTGAGAGCGTTGTAGGTATAAGGAGAGTAATAAGAGGGTTGTGGTGTGAGAGGTGGTGGTAGGGATAAGGAGAGTAATAAGAGGGTTGTGGTGTGAGAGGCGGTGGTAGGGATAAGGAGAGTAATAAGAGGGTTGTGGTGTGAGAGGCGGTGGTAGGTATAAGGAGAGTAATAAGAGGGTTGTGGTGTGAGAGGCGGTGGTAGGGATAAGGAGAGTAATAAGGGGGTTGTGGTGAGAAAGGCAGTGTCAGAGATAAGGATAGTAATAAGAGGGTGGTGGTATGAGAGGTAGTGACAGGGATAAGGAGATTAATAAGGGGGAATAGTGCAAAGGTGGTTTCTTGGCCCAGAGATTTTCATTGTGTAACTTTCAGACCTATTTGTCAGACCATAGGACAGGACCACCTTCTTTGTTAATGGCAAAAAGGTAGGGGCACCACTGGAATATGTTGGACTGAGGAAATAATTATAATGGTTGATCATGTGAGCAGAAAAGATGTTATAGAGGTTCTCTGGAGACATACCACAGCAACCCTTCTGTGACTTATTAACTGGGAGGAGAATGGAGCTGATCACAACAGAAAGGGAGAGCAATGTGGGAGTGTTGATCACACCTGGGCTAGACCACCAGGAGCAGTGGGAGGGAGCACTGGCAGCAGCTGACAGAATATTAGGTTGTATTCTCACAATAATACACCCCAAAACTGAAAGGTAATACACCCACTATACAGATCCCCTCCTCAGGGCAAAGCTGAAATACTGTGTGCAGTTCTGTATGTCATACAAGGAGATGGGACATTAGGATGCTGGAAGGTGTCTGTAGGAACTGGAACAAAAAATACTCAATGGTTAGAGTAGAAATGGTATGACTGTAATCAAGAGGAGCTACACTCTTCTAACTAGAGACCAGTGGTTCACATCATGGGTGCATGTGACCATGCAGGGAGAAGTGAAGGGTTCATCCTAAACGGGAAGAGGTGGCGGAAGGAGAGTTGCAGGCAGCAGAAAGTAAGGACTAACTACATCTTGGATATCTGAAAGTATGTCTACATAGATAGAGTTGTGGACACAAGGAATGGATTTCCAGAGTAGTGGTGGTGGTCAGGAAATACAAACACCTACTGAAGAGTAAATGAGGTGAATGCAGAAGTGGTAAGGTAATAGATAGGGATGGAGAGGTGTCAAGAATGTTGAATGCACTGAAGGTCATACTAGATAACTTTCTCCTTCTGCTATCAAGCAGATAAAGTCCAATGCAGTGTAATCTAACTCTTCCCACAGCTAAATCACCAAAAACCTTTGCCTGTTCCTGAAACATTTTTGTTTGAAACTCAAACGGATATATTGCCTGTGTGCTAATGAGTAGCTTGTTTGCTGTATTATGTTTCATTCTTTGATTTTAAATAATATGGCAGGAGATACGCAAAATAAAAACATGTTTTTATTCAGGGTTAGTTTACTTTGCTTTTAGTAATTAGCTTGGTGAAAATGTAATGTTTTGTTCATTACAGCAAGGCCTAACTTTTTAAAATCATTTTCTGATCCCTGCTTTACCATATTCAAGGTCACACATAATATCACAACGAGAGAATGAAGAAAAGAAGATTAGTAAAGTAGAACTGTAAAAAACAGAAGGTGAAGTTACGGAGTGCCTGCGAAGTGGGATTTGGTGTAGAAGGTCTAACACAGGTTACATCACAGCATGATGGAACGAGTCCCCAAAGTAAGGAGAAACAGGAAGATCAGGAGACATCTGAAGAAGAAATATGGACATGGGAAAGAAAAACAGATTTAATATGGTGTAATATCAAAGGAAAAGCAAAACTAATCAATACAAAAAGAGCAGCACCAAAGATATCTAAAGAGAAATACAGGCAAAGGAATCCAGACATGGAAAACTTTACAATACAAAAAATAAGAAGACAAAGACGAAAAGTAGAAAAGGAGATTAGTAATGAGAAGTGAAAGAAATAGAAACTGAAGTCATGGAGTAATTGCAAAGTGAATGATTCAGTGCAGAAAATCTAATTCAGAAAGCACCACAACAGGGTAGAGCAATGGACATCCAAATTAAGGGGAAACCAGAGGAATGGGAAGCAGTTGGTCAGGTGCCATATGAAGATATTTTGGAGCGTTCCACAGGAAACCAGTATAAATCTTTACTTGAAGCTGGACAGCAGGGGAAGGAAAGAAAACTGTGGAAACTCTGACAAATTCAATGCTGAGGAGTGATAGGCCAGTGAGTTCTCATATGACAGAGCAATGCATGGCACGGGATGAAATTGAAGAAAATGTGCCACAGGAAGATGCTATAGAACTTTCTATAGAATGCTCACAGGAAATGGAAAACAAAAATGTGCCCTCAGTTTAGAAGAAAATGAGCTAAGAGAAGAGTTGCTTTATTTAACAGAGCTAGATAGACATATTAAGATCAATGAAAGAAATAGAGTGCAGAAGGTCAATAAAACCCATAAAGTCAGAAGTTTGATAAAACAAATGAATACAGTGATTAGGACTGTCCATAGAGAGCCATGTGATATAACAGAAGTAAACAGGATATATTACTATGCAGATAAATGAATAACTAATAAAGTCCTACCACAAGAGCACACGATAGTGAGGAAAAGGAAGGGGAGAAATCGAATACCATCATGGAAATATTGAATAGAGAAAACTATAAAGCAGTGAAGACAAGAAGTGTCACTGTTAGAAGACTATAGAAGAGGGAATAGATCAACAAAATACTTAGAAAGATAGACGTGATAAAAGCAATGTGCAGTATTAGAACAGATCTATCATGTACTATCAAAAATAACAAACTAAAAGGCTCAGCACAGGCAGAAAAGCGTAGAAGATACACAGATAAATATAAAGGAAAAGTACAAAGTAAGCAATTTATTGATGACCAAAAAGGTTTTATAGACAATTGGGAAACAAGGTAAAAGGAACTGAAGGACCACCAAAAAAAAAAAAAACAAGAAATAGATACATTTTGGAGAAGTATTTATGAAGATCCTGCAGAACATAACAAAGACACTAAATGGACAGAAGAAGTAAAAGAAAGAATAAGAAGTTTAAAGGTACAGGATATGAAATGGGATGAAGTAACAGCCAGAGAGATTGAAACAAACTTAAGAAAACCCTCTCATTGGGAATCCCCAGGCTCAGATGTAGTACCTAACTTCTGGCTAAAAGTATTAACATCTTTGCATGAAGATTTAGCCATGAGTAAGGACTATTTTTTTGCGCACCCCAAACACACACCAACCTGGCTAACAACAGGAAAAACAATGCTCCTACTTAAGAGTGAACCTGCAAACTATCCTAAAAATTGTAGACCAATAACTTGCCTTCCGATGACATATAAGCTATACACTGGAATTGATGCCGACATAATTTATAGTCATTTAGAAGAAAACTCAATTATGGCAATAGAACAAAAGGACAATAAAAGAAAGTCACATAGAACAAAGGATCATTTGTTGTTCAATAAAGTCATAGTGGAGAACTGTAAAAAGGGGAAGAATATAAATATGGTATGGATTGACTACAAAAAAGCATTTGATAGTATCCCACATTCATGGATAAAAGAGTGCTTAAAAATGTATAAGATACACCCTACACTGATCGACTACATTATAGTGAACATAAAACAGTGGTAGACTACTCTGCAATTAAGCCATGATAAAGAACAAATTATTATTCCGGGGATAAAAATTCAAAGGGGGATATTCCGGGTGACTCTCTGTCACCTCTGCTATTCTGTCTTGCCCTTAACCCATTAAGCTGTCTACTTAACAGCTT
The DNA here is from genome assembly GCF_019279795.1 of Protopterus annectens. NCBI lineage: Eukaryota > Metazoa > Chordata > Ceratodontiformes > Protopteridae > Protopterus > Protopterus annectens. Next base: position 560,460,840 of record NC_056726.1, on the reverse strand, counting down.
AAGCCATGGCTATAATTTGCTTCCTATAAAACAACAAAATGTAAAGACTTCTCATCTTCTCTTTGTAGGTGATTTAAAACTGTATAGCTCATCAGATTAGGAACTGAAAGCAAAACTGCAAGTTGTCAAAACTTTTTCAGATGATAGAAGAATATTATCTGGTTTTGATAAATGTACAAAAGCAACCTTTAAAGCAAGAAAACTGCAGCACCAAGAAAACATCAGTTTGGGAGAAGAATGTGATATAAAAGAACTTGAGCAAGAGGGAATGTATAAATATTTGGAAATTGATGAAGGATTGACAATAAGACATGAGCAAATGTGAATAAAACGTAGTAGTAATGAAAATTTTAGAAGAATTAAATTAATCCTGAAAACAGTGTTGACATCTAGGAACAAAATTCAAGCTATAAACCAATTTGCTGTTCCTGTCTTAACTTACAGTTTTGGAGTGATTGACTGGCCCCAAAATGTGTTGGATACATTAGACAGGAAAACAAGAAGGATGCTTCATGCTTACCAAATGACTTATAAAAGTCAGTGTATACCAAGATTATATATTCCCCATTCTGAAGGAGGGATGGGTCTCCTTGAAATTGATTGCATGTATAGATCTGCAATTCTAGAACTGCACACATATCTGCTGACCTCATAAGACCCAAATGTAGTGAAAGTTTTGAAACACGAGGAGAATAAATCTAAGATGACTTCCCTGCTTAGTCTAGCAGAAGCATATCAGCATCAAGTAGGAATGGAAATCAAACCAGAAATAGATAAAAATCAAGTAGCAACTGAAGGTGCCAAAAAACAAAAGAAAGAATATAAGGTGAAAGACCAGATGCGAAGGCAAGAAATATGAAAATGCATAAATATGGTTGCAAATATGGAAAACTTCTCGAAGAACCTTATATTGATCAGGATCGAATGCAAGAATGGTTAAGAAGAGGCAAATTCAAACCAAGAGATGAAAGACTAATATTGGTGGTCCAGCATAGTGGGCTACATGCATATTGGTGTACAAAGTCTATTGAACATGTGGGAGAAACAGACAAATGTAGGTTTTGTAAAACAGAATTGGAAACAGTTGCACACCTTGTTGCTGGTTGTAATATACTAATGGCAGAAGGACTGTATACTCAAAGGCATAATAATGTGGTAAGACTATTGTACTGGGGATGGTGGAAACATTATGGTATTGAAGTGGCTGAAAAATGCTGGAAACGTGAGCCACAAAGCATCATAGAAAATGGTGAAGTCTAAATCACATGGGATCACCCATTACCAACCGTTCAAAAGACAGATGCTAGAAAACTGGATATAGTGGTCCATAAAAAGAAGACAAAAGTAGCATTGATCATTGAAATTGGCACACCCAGTTACTACAGTGTCTTGCATACAGAGAGACACAAAGTCATAAAATGTCAGGATTTTCAGGCAGAAATGAGAGCAATGTGGAAGAAAGATACCCAGACAGTTCCAATAGTAGTAGGAGCAACGGGTCATATAAAAAGAATCTACAACCAAATTTATATATGTTACCAATACATGTAACCCAGTATGAATTGCAGAAGGAGCCATTACCGGGCACATTACGGGTGCTGCAAAGAGCACTTCTAGCTGACATCAAAGATTGAAACAATACTAATTTCATGAACTTTAATCGTACTTTTACTTGGGAATGGGGTGCATTCCCGTTATGGTATTAGAAACTCAAAAGATTTGGTGAAATTAAAAGAGCTAGACATTTTGATAACAGTAATTGAGCATAAGGCATGAAATAAATTCTGGACTGGATGCCAGTCCATTGCAAGATGTATATACACTGACAGGCACATGCACATATATGTGGTTTGGAATAGAGCAGCTTAATCTATTGGCCTGTTTTGGTTTATGGAATGAGACTGGAGATTGTGCTGTGCTGAGATGTCTTTTGATCTTCTCACTTGTGAATAACATCCTGCTATGTGCATGTGGTGGAAAAGTCTTTTTGGATGAACTGTTACTTCGTTCCTGTTATCTAGATTTTATTGTGTTGAAAACCCAGGCAGGCCCAAGGATGACATGCAAACTCCATACATACTAATCGCAGGAACAAAGCAGAGAAAAGGCTAGTCAATGGCCAGAAGATTTAGAAAGTGTTCAAAGGAAAACATATGACCATGTCTTATGCAGTAAACTTATTATTAACTGCTTGAAATTATAAATCAATCATCCTATTTTACAAAGATGGTAAATTGCAGATAGTATAAACATGAAGAAGCCAATCACTCAGATATCAAGTGCAACTAAATACAAATTATATTATGTGTTCACGTTTGCATCTGACAATTCTGCTATTGATCCAGCTGTATATTAAGTATTGCACAAAGAACAGTGAATTCTAAGCTATATTATTTTCATTTGCTGCCAGCTAATAGACAAGTAACACATGGATATACCAAAATCTCACATACCACAGAAGGAATGTGTCAGCAAAGCACATTGATAAAGAAATGGTTTGGAAATGGCTTCACAGAAAAAAATGGTATATTCCAGGAATTAGTCTTGTATGTTTAATCACCACAGCAGTTCCCAGTGGTAATAGAGTACTCATGCAGATGAGAACTGTTAATTTTTCCTTATATTTAACTTTCATCTTAAAGTCGAGAATGTCACTTCAAATTAAAGCAAGCCTGCTCTTTTATATCTACAGGGACTCAGATCAGTTTGCATTGGTAAGCTGCCCATTATAAGTGGCCTTAAAATATATTACAGTACCAGGACTGTCTTCTTATTAATCTAAATAGTCAGTAAAGGTCATTATGATTCTCTTTAAACACCCCTTTCCGGATACTTCAGTAGTCATAAGAGTGGATTTCATAGTCTTACTTCTTGTGCCAACGCTATTTTGTGAAAAAAGTTCACTTAGACTGCCTCTAAAAATCATACCAAAGTTTGTGTGTCGGTGTCTGTGTATGTGTGTGCATGCGTATCTCTCTCTCTCTCTATATATATATATATATATATATATATATATATGTGTGTGTGTGTGTGTGTGTGTGTGTGTGCGTGCATGGGTGTGTATCTACACACACACACACACACACACACACACACACACACACACACACACACACACACACACACACACACACACACAGACTTTAAAGCAACAGTGCAACAAAGCTTAGAATTTTTATTATTATATACATTTATTTGTTAAAGTTCTTTTATTTCAAGCTAAATAGCCTTTATTCACAATGTTAATTTATGATAGAATCTTGTAGTTAGCATTTTACACATTTTAGAAATTTTTTTTTAAGAGGGAAAAAGAAAAATGCACACTATATGTATCATAGTACAAGAATCAACATAATTGTCAAGAAATGAGATTTAATGTCAGAAAGTGCCGGACTTAGCTAGGAAATAGATTTAATAAGTATTCAGATATATTGTACCAATTGTTATTTAATATGATCTGTTACAAATATAGCTGCTTGGTAACATCACTGAGGCAGCCATCTTGTTTATAAAATGGAGATAAAAGGTCCACACATGGATTACTTTCTGCTTAGTATATTGTCATGATTGAATTTCAAGGCATACGCATGGGTACTGCTTCTAAGTTGGTAAAATCAGACATCTGATCCAAAGAAAAGGATAACTCTTAATTAAATAGTAATTTATTAGCAAAATCAAAACCGATATGCCTTCAGCACATAATTGCCAAAATTGTATCAAATTAATTAGAAACAGAGGTTAAAGAATAATCAGGTAGCAAAAAGTTATCAATTACAGGTCTGTCTAAATAAAGTCCCAAGTTATACTGAAAGATGGGAGATAACTGCCAGGAAAATAATGAAAATATTGGATGCAATTCATGCAAACTGTCTTGCCAACATTTCTAGCTACAGCAGATAAGTACAGACATTATTGGATAGCATAATTATGATTGTGAATGATGCTACCTACACCAAGACTGAAGATATAGCAAACCTTCTGGCCAATACAAGCAGCTCTACCTTTACCTCTCTTTCGCTGCCATCTGTTGAAACTGGCTCACCTCCAACTATCCCACAAGACCAAGTCTTAAAAGTGCTATCAAAAGCTAAAAATACTGCATTGATAGGTCCTGACAATATCACTGGATGGATCTTAAATAGCAAAAAGCATAATTTAGCCACACCAAAAGCAACGATGTTCAATCTTAGCCTACATACCAGTTTTGTACCAACTGAATGAAGAACAGCTACAGTCATTCCCATGTATAAGGGTTGATCTTCCACAGACCCAAGCAATTACAGACCCATAAGAATGACCAGACTCATATGCAAACCTATGGAAAGACTTATCATGGAATTAATCAGTTAGGACATAGGGAACAGCCAAACACTGTACTTATCTCAGTCTGGATTTCTCAAGGGCAAGTCATGCTTATTCAACCCGGTGAATTTTGTTTGAAAAGGTCATTAAAGAAATGGATGAATGCAAAACACTACATACCACATACCTCGGCCTGGCCAAAGCTTCTGTCACAATTCCCCAGTCAGGTGTAGTGGAAAAGCTAAATAAACTGGGAATGAACCCCGCTGTCACCTGTTGGATTACCAACTGGATCACAGATAGGACACAGGTAATCAAAATAGGGGATGTTACCTCCACAAGGAAACCAGTCACCAGTGGTGTCCACCAGGGCTCTGTGCTGGGACCTCTCCTGTTTAGCATCTACTTTTCTGGAATAAAAGCAAGTACCAAAGGGCTCTGCCTGACAAAGTTTGCAGATGACTGCAAACTACGAGATGTAATAGATTCCCCAAATGACTTTGCCATCCTGCAGGAAGGCTTGTCCCAAATAAATAACTGGTGCCAAAATCATGGACTGAAACTAAATACCAAAAAATTTGTTATTGTATCCTTTCCAAAGTCAACCACCAGTCTGCCAGTATGCCCCTAAGAGCTGACTCAGTTGTTCAGGATTTGTTAAGTTATGTGGACAGTGACTTAACCTTTTACCAACATGTGTCTATTGTTGTAAGAAAGTCCTTATATATTGCACAGCTTATAAACAAAGGAACTGTGTCTAGATATAGGTATATCTTTGTTCCCCTTTACTCAGCCCAGTGTAGGCCAGTCACTGAAATATAATACCCCCTTACTAAAAGGATACAAGGCCTAGACAACAAGTCCTACATGCACCCACTGAAAGCCCTGTCACTATACTCTGTATCATACAGACTGCTAAGAGATGATTTTTGCCTGCCATACAAGGCATCCTTTGAGCCATTACTGATGGATTTACTGCACTGCACATCAGCAAGTGAAATGACATCAGGAATACTTTGTATAGAGAACTAAACCTCTTCTACTACTTCAGCAGAATGGTTTGGAGGGACATTTATATCTCTCAGGGGATACTGCTGTTGTGAAACAAACTCTCCAGCCACATAAAACAAAGCTTATCTCTGTCCATATTCAAGCACACTTTAGATCTATGCACGGGTAACCAAAAAATTACCCTAATACTACCCCCTGTACTTATGGACAGAGGCAGTTCCCAAATGCTTTATCTCAGGCATGGGTCCCCTCAAATTATTTATGTTATGATCCAAGTTATTTTCATTAGAGGTGATATATAATTATCAACCATGGAATGAGGAAGACCAGTCTATAACCAAATGGGATAGGTTATTTTGAGCAAAGAAAGGGAAATTGGTTAGGCTTAAAATGGCCTGCAAGGGCAGCTAACGTAGTACTTACCTATGAACCTATAAACAGCACAAGCTGTGCATTTTCCCAGTCTGGTTCCCACCATTAAGCTGTACTCTCTGCTGGCACTTAATCCACAGAAATAATAAGTAAAAGAACTTCTCACCAGGTCCTAGTCTCTGTATTTGGAGAATGACTTCAATATGTATTTTTGATTAGTCCTAATTCAGTGGCAGTTACCATACCTACCCAGTACTTTTTAAACTTCCTCCATTTTTTTCCATAGAAGAAAGGGTCCATAAAAGAAGTATCCCCAAGAACAATAAAAAGAAAGCGGGGAATGCAAACATTCGCTAAAATAACCCTGAGATCCATGGGAATTGAAGCCAATGTCCAACTATCTACAGTATTCAAATAAAATATTTAAGTGGCAGAACAGGACGCAGAATGGTGATATGAATCATGAACAACTTGGGAAGTACTGTGCTTGTGATAAAGACAAGGTGATGGCACATTTGCCAGGCTAGTGACTAGAATGGTGGTGTAGGAAACAACTTACAACTAGTGCTTTTCAGCTACTTTATGTCTGTTATAATACATTACTGATAAGAGTTCAAATGCGTGCCTTAACAGTATGTCAAAGGTCTTAAAAGGCCAACACACATGCAGAAAAGGTTATTCATCTTATGTAGTTGCATGGCAAATGTATTATGCTGAGGAGGGGTACCCTCATTATTAGCACTGCCATGTGGCTTCTGTGTTTCAAAATTTTAAGACTCTGTTTCTTGCCCTCTCCTCAGCAGAAGGCACAAGAACCTACTCATGCTGCAGATTATGTTGTAGACATACTGATGAGCATAGAAAGATTCTAGTCAGGTGGCATCAGTGCTGAAGGAAGTTGGAACACAACAAACCAAGATATTCGGTCATTGACTCAGATTCTAGTAAACAATATTAAAACATTGCTTACATTTTTCACAGTGCCTGTTCGGTTCCAACCCAACAAACCGCTGGAGGGATAAATATACAACCAGTAATGATTGCAATCTCATTATAAAATACTTCCATGACTGAGACAGTGGCTTACATATTATGAATAGTTTGGTACAAGTTCCAAGAATAATTAGCAGTTAGTAGCCAAAGAAAATCAGATCCACTTAGTGTGTTGGTTATAGTTTGAAACCAAGCAATGATAAAAATACCAGCTAAGCCTCTCAGCTGTCTAATTATGGTTTATCCCATAGCTAATAAGAACCATGTGTTGTATATTTATTCTAAAGACTCACAGTGTGGCTATGTAGTAAAGAAGAACTCTGATGTCACGACTGTTGTGATCTCATACCCTTAACCGATTATGTTTTGTAGTTTTAATGACTGTTTCGGGATCTCCAAAAAGTATGACTTTGCCGATGTATGAAGTTCCTTTTATTGTATATTTTGTTCAAATATAGACAGTTATTAGGTTTCTGACACTTAGAAAACGTAGACAGTGCAACTTTATATGCATTTATGAGATGCTTTTTTGTTATTATTCACAGATGACACTAAAACTTGGGGCAACCTTTAATAAACTGCACGTGTTGTGTTGCTTTTTTTATATTATTATTTTTGAAAATCAGTATGGAAGAATAATTTTTAGGCAGTCCTCATTTCAGTCCTTGCATTATCAAGGAGGTATTGTGCATTGTGCTTTCTAACTCTCTCACTGACTTTTCCCATTTGTATATCTGGGCAAATGTGGTGATGCAGTATAGTCAAAACACCACAAATGACTGCGTGTGCACACACACATACATACACACACACACAAATGTTCAAGTGTGCACGAGCACACATATGCAGGCACACACACACCTGTCTCACCTTATCATTTTTGAAACCATGCCTTCCTAACCTTAACGAGTTTAGAAGAAACACTGTTTCAGACCTTGTATCATAACAAGGGAGAGTAAGAGGAAGTTTACACCGGATGTTGGGTTTCCTGAGAGCTGGCTTGCTTATGATTAAATCACATCTCTTAGTTCTTTTAGCAGCCATTTCAAATGGAGTGCTTTTAAGTTCTCCTGTCAGGGCTTCATGATTACATTAATCTGAAACTTCCTGCAGTAGTTTACCGTCTACAGTAACAGGAGAGAAAGATTTAGAGAGAGAGAGAAACAAAATGAGATAGAGAGTGAGAGAGAGAGAGAGAGAAAGAAAGAGACTCAATTCTCTGTGAACACTTCGTAACTGAGAGCATGAGTGCCATCCCTGACATAACTGTCAATTAAATCATGGACAAAATGAAACAGAATCAGGACCACAACCAGAGCTAATGAAGGACAACCATGGACACTTTTAAAATATTAGTGCTATTAACTTGTGATATTGCTAGAATAAGAGAATGGGAATTAATGTACAGTTTTTTTAAGTAAAATAAGTCTATAACCTTAATAATTGTCATTGTTTATTACAGGTAATTCACCACCTTTTCCCCAAAAGTCACCAGTTTTAGGAGGGATTAAGAGGGCAGAGCTAAAATTTGAGTTAAAACCAGGGATAGTTTAGAGATATGAGCACTGCTTAGGAACATGAAGTAAAGTGTTAGAATTAGTGAACTGTGTGTGTGTTTCTGTCTGTGTGTAGGGGGTCTTGAAATTCCATGTGACATGTTCCATAATGTAATATCTGCCTTTGTCATATTTGATAATCTCAGTCAATTTAAGTTCACATTGTTTTATTATATGTGTCACATCACATTCTTCAGAATCAAAATGAAAACAGAAAACTGCTGTCTTCAACAAATTAATGCAAATATTTAAAAGTGTTTCCTGTTTCACAGACAGATTTTTTTTTTTGTTATTCTCTGTGAGTACACCAGGCAAAAGTGCCTTTTTACTGCAACTTTGGAGCACTGTCTTGCAAAATAATTTGCTTAAATTGTATGCAGTTGTAGGCTGAGAGAAGCAAACTCCTAGCAAAAATGTGTTTACCATTGTGTGAAAAACTGTCAGGCAGATTAAGAATTAAAAGCTGCCTGTGCTTTTCTGCCTTACCCTTTAGCTGTTGAAATCCTCATCACTTTGTCACTAATCATATTTAACAAGTTAGTGTCAAAATGCTGACACAAGAAATGTCTAACTCTAAAGCAACACAATGTTGAAACAATAACAGTATGTGAAGCAAATTATGATTGCAGGCCACTGCAGACACATTTACTATAGCAATAACCCACGCCTGGGTGTGGGTAATTTATTTTATTTTATTTATTTTACATTTGTTGACTGCGCTAGTCTAACTGGATATATGTCCATTTTCAGTAGAGGCCCGGGGAGAAAAGCTCCAAGCATCAGCAGTGACAAAGAATACAATATATAGTAATAGTCAAGTGAATTACAGTATATTGGCTACATTGGTCAGAACAAAAGTTTTACAGAGTAATTTAGTAGGTTTAAGCTAAGATCAAATACAAAGAGCAAAAAACATGAATTAAACAAATTTTTTTTCTCCAGTACTATGAAGGAAATCATTAACTACAGATAGGTGACATAAAATAGTAGAGTAGAGAAGTATAGAGAGAGCAGGAAGGTGAAAGAGATATCAGTCAGGGTTAGAGCAGGCACAAAGCCAGTGAGTTGTAAGATATTCTTTAAGATGTTTTTTAAAAAGAATAGTGGAAGCAAGGGAGGAAAGTTCAGTAGGAAGCTGGTTCCAGATTTTACCTACTGAGTTGGTGAAAAGTGAGTCCCCAGCTTTGTTGTTTGATTTAATAGTGGAAACTAGAAGCTTATTAGCTGAGCGTAGTGTTGCAAGATTTTTGTAGGGTGAAATCAGGTTAGTGAGGATAGGGGTATTATTAGGGTGGTAAAGGATCTTTTGGGTGATAACAATTTGTTGACAAACTAGTTGGTTCTGCAGTTCTAGTCATCCCAATTGTTTTAGGTTGAGACAGTGGTGAGTTCTAAAGGTGGTGCCAGTGGCAAATCTGGCTATGTTATTGTAACTGGTGGAAAGTTTGGTGAGGTTGTTTTTTGTTAGATTGGTATATATTGCAGAAGCATAGAACAGGGTTAGAGATAAGGTGGGTCTGGGCAATAGTTATTCTGGCTGAAGGGGAAAGGAAGGGTTTGATTCAATAAAGGGTGCCTAGTTTTTTGTTGACAGACTTTATTGTAGAATTAATGTGGTCATCAAAACTAAGGTTATTATCAATTGTTACTCCCAGTAGACGGGTTGAAGTGTCTGGGGATATGTTAGTTGCATTGTTATAGGTTATTGTGAAGTGCAGTTGAGGTGTCTTATGAGTAGGAGCAAAGAGCAATAATTTTGTTTTTTTGGGGTACAGGAGGAGGCAGTGTTGCATGAACCAATTTTCAACACTGTTAAATACTGTTTGGGTGAGGGACTGGAGAGAGGTTATGGACTTGGCTGAACAAATTAAAGTAGAGTCATCTGCATATTGTATGCAGGTGGCCTGAGGAATTTTGTTATGTAGGTCATTAATAAACAATGAGAAGAGTAGAGGTCCTAAAATAGAATCTTGGGGTACTCCAGTGTTCACAGGGAGGGATTTAGAAAGATCATTATCCCACAGTACTGCTTGCTGTCTGTTTTCCAGACAGGATTTATACCATTGTAATGCTTGCGGATCAAGTGATTGGGCTTTTAGTACGTATATAAGCATATTATGGTACACCATATCAAAGGCTTTTGAAATGTCAATAAATAGTGCAGAGGAAAAAGTGTTATTTTTACGATTTTTGTTTATGGAGTCAGAAAAGGATAGTAGGGCAGTTGTTGTGCTATGGTATGGCGTAAAGCCATGTTGGCAGTTGGCAAGTAGATTATTTTGGAGAAGGTGGTCAAGTAGTTGTCTGTGTATGCATTTTTCCATTATCTTAGCTGTAGGAGACAGTAAGGCGATAGGCTGAAAATTGGAGAGTTCAGTAGATGATCCACCCTTATGTAGACGGATGATGTGGGATACTTTCCAAATGGAGGGGATTTTGCTTTCTAAAATTGTTCTATTTATAAGGTTGGAGATGGGATAGGCAATAGCTTTCACTGCAATTTGCAGATATTCAGCAGGAAGACAGTCAGCAGAAGGGGTGCATGGTTTTAGTTTTTGAAGGAGTTTGCAAATGAGGGATGTAGGTACCGGTTGTATTTGAAAGGCTGGAGATGGAGTCTTAGTGGTATTTAATGGGGATGTGGTAATAGGTGGTAAAGTATTGGCTAGGGTTCGAATGGCTTCAGTAAAGTAGTCATTAAAGGCATCAGGAATTTGGTTAGAGTTATTTTGGTTGAATCCTGAAGGGGCAGGAGTTTTAGAGTGCCCTGGCTGAAGAAGATTGTTTATGCCCGACCAGAATCTTTGTGTTTTTTGTTGATGGGTTTGTTGGAGGTGAAGGTAATAGTCTTTTTTGTCTCTGAGAATATCTTTCTTGGTGGCATTTCTTACCTGTTTAAAGTAAAGGTGATCTGATGGACATTTGGAGACCCTTCGTTTGGCCCAAATTTTATTTCTGAAGAGGATCTTTTGCCTAGTTTGTTTTGTGAGCCAGGGGGCAATTTTGGTCCTTATTCTGGAAGAGCGATAGGGTGCGTGGTAATCTAGGATCTGAAAGAATCTAGTGTTAAAGTAGGTCACTGCATCATCAAGTGGAAGATGAGACATAGGTGACCAGTCACATGCTTTCAGTTCATTTTGGAAGCTCTCTGGATTAAAAAAATTTTTGGAACGTGAGGATGTTCTTCCGGTATCATTGCTGGTTGCCGTTTATTGGGGGTTCCAAGCAGTTTTGCGTTGCGCCCTAATACTCACAAATATCTTTCGCCCCCATTGCCGCAGTCCTTACTATTGGGGTCAGCCCCGGTACTAGTCGGATTATGACCAACTGTGTAGGCCGGATCGCGGGCCGCAGGCGCATTAGACCGACGCATTTACGCCAGGTACCTTTCTTGCCTCATCGCCATATCCTCGGCCCTTGGTTTAGTTGTTCCGATGCAGAGCAAGTTTTGGCTAAAGTGCAGGTTGGCTTTTTTTTGTTTTCCAAACCGAGTTTCCTGAGGAAACAAAGTTGGCTGGATGCACTTGCTAGAACAAAACAGTTTTTCTTTGCCTTGGTATTTAACCGGATGTCAGAAAAGAAAATAAATCGAGACAAATGGGAAACAGATACTCAGTGGGATTCTGCAGTGTTGGCCAGGAGTTTGTTTGTCTGCTGGGCAGGCTGTTGGCTGCCGATTGTAGGGTTCTTTGGTCCCTCTATCTATAAAGAGGCTGCCCCAGTGTTTGCCTGCCTCTTCAGGAGAGTCCTTCTCATAAAAAAACGCTGATGCTCCGGTCCCCTCTCAGGAGGTAGGCCAGGGCTGAAACATCTTCAGGTAAAGCTTTCCCTAGGAAGCAAGGCCTAGTTAGAGTTCTTTAGAAGCTTAAAATTGAGAGAGAGGCCTGCCAGGAGTTTCCATGGCCTCTCAGGCAGAAACTTTAGGGTTTCAGGATATTTCTCTCAGAAGGTAGGCCAGGCTGAGGGGGCTTCAGGTAACTTCTGATCCCTCTGATCCCTCAGTAGTTAGATTTCTCCTTCTTGGATTCTTTTTTTGAGAGTTCAGCTTTTGTTCAGCTTCATTTATGCATCCTTCCTAGCATTTCTCCTCCTCTACTCTAGGCTTCATAAGGTCAGAGGATTAGAGCCTTTGGAGACGATTATTATGGGTGTGTTGCCCTGCCTGGATTCGCATGAGGAGACATTTTGGAGCCGAAGGCCATGAACAGTGTTCTCCAGCTTCTTCCTCTGGGTGTGACTCTTTACCGGTATTGTTTAGATTATTTGATAGTGAGTATTTGTGGTCCACAGCCTCCGAGGATTTCATTTTCATTGACTCTGGGGCCAAGAGGTTAAAGCTTCTGTGAAATAGCTCCTGTCAACCAGGGATAAAGAGGCAAGGGAATTCTTAAGAGTCCTAAAGTTAGGCCAGAAAACTTAGGCCTGGACAGAAAGTGGAAGAAGCAAGGGTTTTTAGTGTTTAAAGGAAAGAATTATAAATCTTCTGCTGAGGCTTTGGGAATTAGGTATTAGGTTCTTGCAGGGAAGCCTATTGGTTTATGATTGAATCAAAAGGAAGGAAAAGTCTTTGCAATGGGTTATTGGTGTTAAACCTTTGCAGTAAGGGTTGTGTTCTTGAACAGGCTGCTGAGTAGGGCTTTGCTACTAGGGGGGTCTGAAGCAGGCATGCCTGTGGGGTGGCTGCATGAGATAGTTGAGTTGTTTCTGACTCATGTTAAGTATGATTTGGTGTGCTGAGAACCAGTTTATGGTAAGGCAGGGTTTTGTTTGAGGAATTGAGGTCAAATGTTAAGATTGGCAAACATGTGGAAAAACACAGTCTTAAGATTTCTTAAGAACTGTAGTAGCCATAGATAACTTAACCTTGGACAAAGTTGTAGTTATGTTTCAGTCTAGGGGGGGTCTGAGGGATCAGGGCTCTAGTAGGAGGGTGTTAAGACAAGCATTAGATGAGCCGTTGCAGCCTGGAGGCAGGGTTCAAGGGTCTAGTAGGGCAGAGTTTAACAGACCAATGACACAAAGGCCAGTCTTTTCAGCTGCCAGTAGATTCTTGCGTAGGTCAGTCCTTCTTTTTCAGAAATTGGTGACTTTTGAAGAAACAAGGGTTTAGGAATTACTCTGGCAGCTCCGGGTGTTCACCTTCATGTACCTTTGAGGCTCATTTTTCTTTAATGCCCATACAGTTGCCTCACCTGCCTATTCCACTTCCCACAGCCAAAAGTCTCTTCAACCTGCCCCCAATCTCAAGGGATGGGGCTCATTGTCCTTTCTCCTGTATCAGAAAGGGCCTAGGCCTTTATTCTTTTTTCAGAGAAGGGCCCTAGGACCAGCATTTGTACAAATGGGTTTTGATTTTGGATTCTCTTTTTGCATTTATTTTCCATACACATGGAACTTCAAATTCATTTGATCAACCTGCACCTAACACTCTTCTGGACAGAGATCAAGTAATGGTAACTTTAGATCTCAAAGCTTTACCCTAAATTGTAAGAGGAGCTAGGATTTTATTCTTGCCTGTTCCAAGTATCAAATCTCTCATGAAATTCCTCTGTTCTTTTCTTTGGCTTATCTACACACTTTTCTGAGGGATTCATTCCAAAAGAGGCTGAGCTTACTGAGCTTTTAGAAGAAGGCTTCAAATACTTCCCTGCTAACTTAGATCTCAAGGAAGCTACCTCAGGCTAAAAGGAATTCAAATCTGCAGCAGCAATATGTGTGAGCTGTTCTGTCTCATAAAAAGGAAGTCTGTCTTCTTGGTAGTCTAGAAGTATAAAGTCCCTCCTCATTCTGAGGGGTTTCTAGGAGTCAGAAGGCTTCATGAATATTAATCTATCCTTAACGCCGACTTAACAACTCTAGTCTATCACTTTACTTCCATCAACTATCTCATCAGCAAAAGCAGTGCTTCAGGCACTAGGGTGTATTGTTCTTCTCATCTAGCCTTGCTAGCTGCAAGAAGTCCAAACTGCATTAGGGGTGAAACTTCAATTGCTCAAAATGTATGGACACAGCACTGCAGGATTTGGAAACTCAATAAAATATAAAAAAATGTAAAAAGAATTTTTGTGGTGGGCTCAGGAATGTCAAAAGTCCTTCTTCTCTTGACCCGAAGTTTAAGTGATCAGATTTTAACGACAGATGCCCTCTGCTATATTGGGGAGCTCATCTATATGGGAAGTAGATACAAGACAAAGTGGCTGCCAGACTACGCATCTTACATATCACATGAAGGGAGAAGTTAGCAGTCCAGTTTGCATTAATGCTCTATGGGAGTTAGTTCTTCTTCCAGGGCAGGTGTTGATTCACATTTAACCAACAACTGTCATGTAAGTTAACAAACAAGCAAGGGGAACACATTCTTAACATCTGGCCAGCAAGACTAATGATTTTATGGGAGACTTAGCTAAGCGCAACTAACTCTCAGCAGGCAAGGTTTCTGCGCAAGGCAAAGAACTCCTTAGCAGATTCAAGGTTCAGACAACTCAACTGTCATGGTGGTGGAAACTGGAAATTTAAATTCACATGACCTGAATGTCATGGGGAACTCCAGATATTATCAAAAACTCCGCTAGACTAAACCACCTCTAAGCAGCCAAAATTCACATGAATATGAAACACTTAGCAGAGTAGTAAAGTGGAAGTCCGTCAGTCAGTCGCTTAGTGTTCATGCATCCCCCCTTTTTTCCTCTCTTTCTTCTTTCAAGGTACTATTAAAGATAAGACAAGACAGGCCGATTTTGACCACCAGCTATTGCAGTTGGCAGAAGCAGCACACAACTAGAAGACTTTTTGGCCGTCCCTCCTGGGCCTCCAGAGCCTTTACCTCTGATTCTATCTTCTCATCTAAGTCTGGAGAAACTGGTCCTCAAACACAAAGTTCATTTGTTCCAAGTCCCAACACAGGTCATCTTCCCAAGGCAGTGAACACAGCTATTCTCAACAACCTCAACAAAACTTTGTTACTATTACAAAGACAAGGTAATGTGATTAGAAAAGGGAATGAGATTTTAATTTTAGGAGTACAGCAAAGATTTTGCAGGTCATTTTTAAATTTTTCAGAGCCTGATTTGAGTGTGGCTCTTCAATATCTTACTAAGTTATTGGACTTCTCTTGTCCTTCTCTTCCATTAAGATTCATGCTGCTCCAATAAGGACTCAACCACCATTTGACCAGATTGTTGTTCAAGCTTTTGTTCAAGCAGTTTAAGAATAAAGAAGGATTGTAGAAGCAAAGTAGAGCTCCTACTCCTGCTTGGGATCTCAATTTTGTTGGAAAAACTTACTCTACAACCTGTGAGCCTGGCGGCTACTGCTCTGAAAAAAAACTTGTGTCATGGACTGCTGAATTGAAATACATTACTTCTGCAGACTGCTTTTCTGTTGTGCATTACCTTATGGCAGTAGGTCGGGATTTTGATTTTCCATAAGGATAGGGTATCATTACGTTATCCTTAAAGGGCAGAAGATTGGCATCAATGGTTCCTTCTTTTAAGCTATTAAACGCCACTTGCCGTTTTTTATATTCAATACCAATAAATAAAAAAAAACATTTTTCAAAGGGGCACAGATTTGCACACTAAGACTTGTTACTTAGGACTAAGGATTTCAGGCAGTCTCAGATCAGGATTGTGTTTTGTTTGTTTTTTTTTGTTGTTTTTTGTTTTGAGATACCCTGTGTCCAAAAAAAAAACTGCACTTTTTCTTTGCATTTTGGCATTTTGCATTTTCCCATCATGGCATTCATGGCAAGGAGATTCCGCTTTAGCCAGGGCCAGGCCACTGGGGCTACTGCCAACACAACTGTGGTTAAGGGTCAAGGAAGTGAGGCTTTAGGAGCAGCACCTTGGAGTTCAGTGCATACTTTCTCTCTCAAGCATTATCACCTTCTATCTACTAAGTCTAGGGCTGGTTTTTCCCACAGCTGTTTTGCAAGGCATGTTCAGCTGCTTTTTATGATTTGCCAGCCTCCCTTTACCTCCTTGCTTTTGGGATTACCAATAGTAAGGACTGCAGCAATCCCTCTGTGTTAGGGGGGGTGTTAGGTAGAGGGTTGTTTGCTTATATATTTTTGTATATTCTTGTATTATGGCATATTTTTTGGCAGGTATTTTTTGGGCCTCTCTTTTTGGGTCTTCTGACATCTGGGGCAAGAAAGATCGAGATTGATACGCCGGGTCATGCGTTAGTACCCTGACGCATTGATCGCCGGTGCCTATGCTGACCGCCCGCCAGCCTACTCTCTGGGTATTCGGCCGACTGATGCGCGACTATACCCCAATAGGACTGCAGCAAGCAATGGGGATCCTCGAACATCTACATTTATG
>NC_056726.1:560404282-560439282 GCF_019279795.1 Protopterus annectens | reverse complement strand
GGGGCACCTTCCATGCACCCCATTTGTCAGGTAGGTTGAGCTGAGCTGACTAAGACAAGTTTGGCTGGCCAAGCCATTCGGGGCTTTATAACAAAGAGAACCTTCCATTAAGGCTTTTGAAATCAATGGTCAGCTTGGTGCTGTTCCTTTGACAGGTAGATTAGTTACCTCTGGGACAAAGTCTTCCATTTTCTAAATATTGTTTGAGTTTTCCCACTTTCCTTTTCGGGAAAGTTATTTTAAAAGCTAGGAGTTCGTGTTTTAATGGACTGTCATGATACTGTATGGTACTATTAAACAGAAGTGCTCTTTTTTCCTGTTTGTTTAAAAGTTGTGTAAAGAATTGAAAACCATTTTTTTCTGTGGAGAAATTGTGTTTATTTTACTTTTGGAGGGCTGGCAACATGATTTAAAGTGGTTTTTTTTTTTACTGTTTTTTGAAAAAAAGCCTTGTAGTTTTTACCAGCATTTGCTACTTGTCTTCCCTAGGAAAGAGGCATCATTTTCGGCTTGACTATGGAACAAACTACCTGCCCCACAATTGGCCCTTCTTTCAGCCAAAAAAAAATAATAAAGTTAAGCAAACAGACTGTGCCACTATAACAGGCTAGCAATTTGCCTCAGCCACAGGAGGGTGACTCTGCTGTGGCCATTTGTTGTACCGCAGGCCACTCATCTTTTTACTATGAATCCCTCTGGTGCAATTACAGCAGCTATGGACCAAGGGGTTATCGATGTCTTCTGAGGCTGCTGAGGTCCCCTCAATAGATAAGGGAGAACCACTCTTGTTGGTCCTTGGAAACCATCCCTGGGGGAGTTGCTGGTGCCATTAGTAACATGGTTAACCCCATTTTACCTGTCAAAAAGGAGAAAACTAATCATGTGTACTCCTCCTCAAATTTCCTCAGACGGGGAGGTAGTTTACTTTGTCTGGCTCAGGGTTTAATTCAGGCTGTTGATCCTTCTTGAAAAGTAGTTTCTGGTAAAAGAAAGAGGACTACCTCTTTTCCTGAAGAGATTCAAGATTCTGAATCTATTTAGGAAGATGAAGGGTTGGATACATCATTTTCTCCTCAGATTTCTGATTCAGACTCAGAGGAGAGTTCAGTTTTTAGGGGAAGAACACAAAGGTTTCTCAGTCCCTTAGAAAAAATATGAGTTATTACAGAAGGAATCTCCAGGACATGCACCCATTCCTTCTGTTCTGTCTGCTTTAGAGGATGTGTGTGTTATTGCCTGCAATTTTCCTGATAGTCAGCCAGCTGCCCTTAAAAAGCCAGATAGGATGGATTAAGTTCCTCAGACTTTTTTTACGTTTTTATACATATTCCCAAAACCGATGCAGTAGCTGTAGCTTTAGTTGACTGTTACTAAATACCAATTAATTTCAATCTTACTCTTTCAGATTAAGGATGAGAAATTATTGATAAGTATGGGAAAAAGGTGTATACTTCTGAAACTTTGATTTTCAGAATTTTGAATTGTTAGACTAATGTGCTTAAGTTTATTCTGACAAACTGTGAAAGTATGAGGGATGTTTCATCTGCAGTTTCTTCTTGTGAGGAAAATCAGCTTTAAATAATTTAGTTTCTTCTGTTGCACAGGTCACTGCTCATTGTTTACAATGCGTGTGTGTGTGGCTCTGTTGATACTTCTTCCAGGGCTAGGGCCACTGGTACTGTTTTGAGGATGTTTGCATGGCTGCATCCTCAGAGCATTACAAATAATGTTAAAAACGAGATTTTAAATTTCACTTTGGACAGAAATTTCATTTTTGGCCCCTCTATTGCAGAGGTGATCAGAAACTGTGATGAATGGGATAAACTTATCTGGAATTTTCAAGAAATTTTTTTAGCCCTTCTTTTCCAAATTTTCTAAGGTTTTCTCTAACTCCTCGTCCAGTTTTGGAAAAAAAGTGGAATAAACAGTGTCAATAAAATACAGGTAAGCAGAAGTTTAGAAATAAATGGAAAGGGTTTTCCAAAAAGAAGCCTCAAATCTCCTCAAACCAAAGACAGTTCAACAAGTCTCAATGACTGTTCAAGAGACTTTATGACCCCCTCCTACCATGACCCTTTTATTTCTTCCAGAAAATTTGAATCTCCATTTTTCCCTCTCCTTGTTTCTATGCTTCAGTCTTCATAAATTGTCACAGAGGTCTTGCATAGAATACCATGGTGTTTCCACCAGGTACGTTTTTAATTTCTTAGCAGTTTGACACATTACTGACCTGATTGCACTAAGATATGTATTTTATCTCTTTTCTAATCTCTCCCTCTCCCTATAAACACACCAGAAAGTACCAGTACTCTTTGTGTAAATGCTGTTCTATAACATATGTAGTACCAGACATATGCTCACACGCACATGCATGCACGCGTGCGCGCGCACACACACACACACACACACACACACACACACACACACACACACACACACAAACACACACACACATTGTCATCCTCATCATAATTGTCATAATAAATACCATCTTCAACAGTCTTCCTTCCCTAGTTTCTATACCTTTTGTTTCTGAACAAGAGTGACATACCTTATACAGGCTATCCCTGTGACTTGGTCCCATATTCTGACCACATTCTAAATGGAATTAGTTAATCTTCATATCTTATAACTCATTCATTACCCTCTCCTCCAGTTTGCCTCCCTTCCACTTTTCCAGCCTTGATTTCATTTTTAACATTCCCTGGGCAGATCTGCAGTATATTAAGTCCCTGTATATTTTGGTAGATAACCAGATTTTTATCTCATATTTTTGGTCTATCCTTCATAAAATTTGTGATGTTCATCGTGTTACACTGCTGCAGTCATCACACTTGGGTTATCCTGCCATCAGGCGGTCCTACAGTCGGCCAGAGTTCCAAAGTCTTGGTCTGGCGTCGGTTGCTGTCGCTTCTTCCCTGACGTCAGTGCACCAGGGGTATATAAGTTGCATCCGACACCATTTTCTTCAGTCTTTCTTGCTGCGCGGTGCCCGAAGCAGAAGCAGTTCGCAAGTGCCGGTCAGCCAACTCCTGAGATTTTCAAATCGAATTTCAGACCAAAGTCTTCAATAAAGCTAAGTACCCCGTTGGGGAACCTTTTCTTGCCTCAGTCCGATGTCAGAAAAAGTTAACAATTGCATTTCTTGTGGGAAGCAAATACCTCATAAGGACTTTCATTCTTATTGTATTCCTTGCCTAGGCCCAGACCACGACATCACAGGTTGTCTGTTTTGAGCTAGGTTTAATAAACGAACTATTAAACGTTGGTTTGATTTCGCCCGACATTATTTTGGTAGGAAATTTAATTATACCATGCCATCGGAGCAACCAACGACCGGAATGCATAAAAAACGCAAAGATAAGGACAGGCAGCCGAGACCCAAACCAGACTCTGAGGCCTCTGCTAGGCCAGTCGCCGGTTCTCCGGTTTTCAGGGAGGCGCCTACACAGCCCCTGACGACTGCTGATTTAGAACCCCGGGCGACATCCGATTCACAAGCGGAGATTGCTAGGCCTCCACAACCTTTACCTTTAGGCCCTTCCGACTCCATGCCTGAAGGAGATTCCGGTGCAGTTGAAACGCATTCAGTTGCAGAAGGTGTTTTCAGACTGACTACACTCACTATTAAATCCTATACAAAGCTGAAAACTCCTTTAAAAACAAAGAAGACTGTACAACAGTCTCCAGTACAAGGCCCCATGCCTAAGAAACAGATGCTTAAGATGGCTGAAGACTTAATTACCCTAATCAGGGGTTCCCATCCCCATCCTGATAAAAGACCAAGACAGGAGGAGCACTATGCTTCCTCTGACTAGGTTTCAGTTTCCTCAGACTCTTCTGAGGAAAAGGAATATTCCTTTCCCCCTTATGAAGACTCTGATGCTGAAGAGTCTATCCCTTCTGCATCTCCCCCAGAAGACTACTCTTTTGGGGAAACCTTACATACCATGAGGGAACATTTCCACTGGGAAGGCCAGGATTACTCTGATTCTAAGAAAAGGCTCCGAGAGTTCCTTTTACTACCCCAGCACAGACCACTTGCTATTCCACCTGTGTTAGACATTGTGGATGATGTTTATTCAGAATCTAGTCTTAACCCAGATTCACTACCTCCTGCACCAGCCAAACCAGACAGATACTACAGAGTCCCTGACTCACACAAATTCCTGTATGAAAGCCCTGTTGCTGACCCAGAAACCATTTCCCAGGGTCCCAAAGGGGTTAAGGCCTCTATTGCTAAAAATCCTGTGCCCTCTGAAAGGGATTCTAGAGCACTAGACAGATGGGGAAAGAAAGTATATACCTCAGCTACTCTAGCTATGAGAGCCTTAAATTGTCAGTTTCACATGCTGAAATATCAACAATATTTGATGTCTCAATTAAAACAAAAAATGCTCACACATACAGAACAGCCTGATTGCAGGGAAATGCAAGATTTGTTGCATGCAGCTGAACAAGTGGGAAAACATACTTTGCAATATGGATTTGATTGATTGGAAGCTTCTTGTAGAGCAGCAGTGACAGGGTCTGTCATACGTAGGCATGCTTGGTTAAAAGAACAAACTTTACCTGATCATGTTAAAGAAAAGTTATTGGATGCACCTTCACAGCAGGATGTTTTGTTTGGTGTAAAAGCAGAAGAAGTTTTAAAGAAAATGGAGGATAAGGCAAAATCTATGCAGACGGTCAAGGTTTTTTTACAGGTTCAACCCCCTCGTTTCAGCAGAAATTGGCCAACCAAAAACTGGTCCTTTCCAGCTTCTGCCAGACCACAGAGGGGCAGATACAGACGCCCAAGGGGCAGAGGCCAGTCACAAGGCTCTTACCAGCCTCGACAATGGGTTCCCACAACTCAAAAAAGAGGAGAAGACAGGTCTCAAACTACCAGAAGACAAACACAATGACTTACCCCTCAGACTTCCAAGCAAAACCCTCTTGGCAGCTCCCTTGGGGGGGAAACTAGCACTTTTTGCAGACAATTGGCACATCATCACAAAAGACAAATGGGTCCTAAATATTGTATCTCAAGGATACAGATTACACTTTCACACTTTGCCAAGGATAAAAGGAATGCCAAACCTGCCACCAAATCAATGGGCAGAGGCTCAAAAGCAAATTTCAGCTCTCATGGACATGAGAGCCATTCAACAGGTTCCTACACATGCGCAAGGACAAGGACTTTACTCAAGACTGTTTCTAGTTCCCCGAAAGGACAAAGCCTGGAGACCCATTCTGGACCTCTCAATTCTAAACACATACCTGGAAGTACCCAAATTCAAGATGCTAACACTACAGCAACTTCTTCCCATGCTGGGCAAGAAGGCTTGGCTAGTAACGTTGGACCTCAAGGAGGCATACGTGCATGTCCCTATCAGACAAAATTGCAGAAGATACCTCCGATTTATAGCAGGTTCAACCCATTACCAATTCTCTGCACTGCCCTTTGGCTTATCTACTGCACCCAGGGTCTTCACAAAATGCCTGGCACCGGTAATTGCATACTGCAGACAAAGAGGGATTCAAATATATCCATACCTGGACAACTGCCTTATTCAAGCAGAAAGCAAGGACATTCTATTAAAGCATCTGGCGTTTATCAAAAACCTACTAAGTTGCCTAGGGTACACAGTAAATGAAAAGAAGTCAAAACTAGTGCCCTCACAAGACATAATATTCCTGGGTGCCAGCTTAAATACAATGGCCCAGATGGCTTATCTCATGCCAGACAAGCAAAGACAACTGACTCAATACTTCAAACTGATGGCAACAAAGACCCAACTCCCTGCAAGAAAAATTCTGCAAGCCTTGGGATTCATGGCATCTTGCATACTACTAATACCATTTGCAAAACTGCATATGAGGAAATTACAATGGTATCTGAAAAGCGTATGGACTCAACACAGCCACAGCTTGGAAACAATAATTCCACTCATACCCTGCCTTCAACAGGAGTTTCTATGGTGGGCTCAGGCATGTCACCTCAACAAGGGTCAGCCTTTTACCTTACCCACAGCCAGGCAAACTATAACAACAGATGCATCGGATTATGCCTGGGGAGCACACATGGCGGGACAGTGTATTCAGGACAAATGGTCTGCACAAAAGCATATACATATCAATCAAAAAGAGATGCTAGCTGTACAAAATGCCCTAACAGCTTTCAAGGACCTCCTACATCCAGGACAACTCCTAATAAAGATGGACACCACCACAGTGATGTGGTACATAAACAAGCAAGGGGGCACACACTCCTACCTCCTATGCAGACAAGCAATGACCTTGTGGAACACAGCACTGACCTACCAAGTTCAACTACGAGCACAATTCCTGCCAGGAAAGAAAAACACATTGGCAGACGATCTAAGCAGAAACATCATAGACATTCATGAGTGGAAACTGGATCCACAAGTATTCGCAATGATAACTCAAAAATGGGGGAGCCCAGACATAGATCTGTTTGCTTCCTCCCAAAACTACCAACTACGGAAATTCTACACAAGGACATACCACACACTAGCTTGGAAAGTGGACGCCCTCTCATTCAGTTGGAAAACATTGGCAGTGTATGCCTTTCCTCCACTGCCTCTTCTGGCAAAGGTGCTGCTGAAAGCCAGATTAGACAGGCCAGAAATGATACTCATTGCTCCAGACTGGCCACGCCAACACTGGTATCCAATACTAAGGAACATGGCTCAAGGCCCACCATGGATTTTACCTACAATTCCTCACCTGCTCACTCAGCAAAACAATCAGATTCTACACAGCCAGCTCAAGACTTTAAATCTGGCTGCATGGAAAATTGCCTAAACAACCAGTCAACACTTCTCTCTAAAGCTGTGATGGACGTTATTCTGGAGGCCAGGAGGCCCAGCACCAGGAAAGTCTATTCAGACAAATGGAAAAGATTCTGCACCTGGAACCAGACTAAAGGCCAAAATCCCCTTGTACCAAATATTCCTCAGATTCTTCAATATTTACTTGAGATGTTGCACAAAGGACTTTCCTTCTCATCTATTAAGATCCACGCCTCAGCTATTTCAGCTCAGTACAACACGGATCCTCCTATATTTTCACATCCATTACTAAGACAGTTCCTCAGAGGGGCTAAGAATATAAGACTGCCCTGGAGAGCACCAACACCAACTTGGGATCTCAACTTTGTTTTGGAAAAACTTACACTACTGCCCATTGGACCAGCTTTCACTGCTGATCTACAGTTCCTATCATGGAAAACTGCCCTGCTGCTAGCAATAACTTCAGCACAAAGAGTCTCAGAACTACAGGCCCTAATGGCAGTGGAGCCTTTCATCATTTTTCATCAAGACAGAGTCTCTTTACGAACTAACCCTTCCTTTATGCCAAAGGTGGTATCCAGTGTGGCCCTAAACCAAACCATTCATTTGCCCACCTTTTATCCAAACCCCCAGAACAAAGGGGAAAGGCTCCTACACTCTTTGGACATTCACAGGCAATTACGTTACTACTTGGATAAAACTAAGGCTTTCAGAAAATCTGACCAGCTCTTTGTATCCTGTGCTGCAGGATCACAAGGAGAAGCTATCTCAAAACAGACCATTTCAAAATGGATAGGACATTGCATCCGTTTCTGCTACACACACCATGGGAAATCTGTGCCTGGTAACATCAGGCCCCATTCCACCAGGGGTACAGCAAAATCAATAGCCTTCCTCAGAGGGGTACCAACCAAGGATATTTTGGAGGCTGCAACTTGGAGTTCAGTGCACACCTTCACCAAGCACTATCACTTACCTCTATACTCTAAAACCAGAGCTGGCTTTTCCACTGCAGTTATGCAGGGCCTACTAGCCTCACCAAACCCTGTTTAGTTCCACCACCCATCCTTAGCTTTGGGATTCAACCCAAGTGTGATGACTGCAGCAGTGTGTAACATGATGAACATAGTACAGTTTTGTACCTACCATAAATGTAGATGTTCGAGTGTTCACACTGCTGCAGTCCAGGTTACCCTCCCTCCATCCCCTCTGAACTAGCTGGAGATAACTATACCTTTCTATCCTATACAACCTTTGTGGTGTATTTGCTTGTAACTGAAGGTATTGTTTTATTTTTATTTATATATTTTTTATTAGCAATATGTATTGCCTACCTATTGGGGGCACCTGACATCTGGGGCAAGAAAAACTGAAGAAAATGGCATCGGATGCATCTTATATAGCCCTGGCGCACTGACGTCGGGGATGAAGTGACAGCAACTGACGCCGGACCAAGACTTTGGAACTCTGGCCGACTGCGGGACCGCCTGATGGCAGGATAACCCAAGTGTGATGACTGCAGCAGTGTGAACACTCGAACATCTACATTTATGGTAGGTACAAAACTACTTTTTTTTCTAACAAATTGTTGAGGATTGAAGTCAATAATGACAAACATTTCAGTTTCAGAGTTCATACCTTTCAGAAAATGCATTGTAATGCTATACCTGTTGTTCTAAGTTTATAACATCAACATTTAAAAATTGTCCCTATTTTTGGATATTTGTCCCCATTATTTTTTACTTTGTCTAGAATTCTTGTGCTAAGAGGTTGAGAGGTACTTCTCTTACTACTGCCATTAATTGCCTATATTTTTTACCACTTCCACATGTTAATTTGATTCCTTTTTTACTCAGTCCCACTCCTAAAATATCTATACCTTTTTGTCTCATCTCTATACCCTTGCCTCCTTTTCCTGTCAATTTCTGAAAGAAACCACTTCTCTGTATATAAGAATATTATGTTTCCCCATAGCTCCTCCTCTTGTATGTCTCTCATTATGAAGAACACAATTTTTCTTACTGAGCTCTCTGTCCTCCTCTTTAACTCTTTCATGTTATCTCCTTCTCCTCCTCCAATCCACTGCCTTTATCTTTCAGAACAGTTTTTCTGCCCACTCCCCTTCCACCTACCACACCACCCTAGAATATTCACACAGCATTGAAATTTAATTCCAGATCACTGCATTCCCAACTTCATGCCTTTCCCAAAAATCTTTCTTTTCATGTTTTTACTTCTTTCACCATCAAATAATTTTTTATTAAATATTCACTGCAATTCCCCCTTTTCTGGGATACTTCATCTATTTCTATGTGCTGAATAATATATTACATTTTTCAAAAGGACAATTATTTTAACTATGTTAAGTCCAGTAAAGGACTGTCTACATCCTCCAGTAGAATTTTTGTTTTCCTTTTAGCCTTCTCATATTCTCTTTGTACTGTTTTACTACATGATAATATACATTTTAAGTCTAAATACCAGGTTTCCTGCTGACTCAGCACTTTATCTTCCAAATCCTTCATCTTAGGTAAAAAAAATCCATCCCCTTACGTGAACCCATTCTTAATTGTACTGACTTCTTCCAGTCACATATTAATCCTGACTACCTTCCACATTCCTTGAAAATTTCATACACCTTTGCTACTGTATCTGTCTATACACATGTAACAGCTGGAATGCCCACAGAGGTATCTTACTAAAAGGATACAAGGCCTAGACAACATGTCTTAAATCCAAAATCCAAAATACAACTCTGACCCAAAGAAGACAATTTAATATTCATATGTGAAGGGGGGTGAAGAAGAAGTAGACAACTTTATATCAGCCATGCATAGGAACCCTTTCAGTCTAGCATTTGATGGACCTCAGAAAGGGAACAGGGTGGTGTATTTAGACCTTATTTTGGAAGGCATGGAAAATGGGAATATTTCGTCCAACATTCATAGGAAATTTATGGACGGTAACCAATATTTACATGCCTCAAGTTGTCATCCCCCCATGTGTTGGAGGCTTTACCTTATGGTGAACTAGTACGTGTTTCTAGGATATGTAGTGAGAAGAGTGAGTTAATAAAGGAGATGGAAAGGACAAATTATATGTTCTTACAAAGGGGTTATGACCCAGGTATTTTGAAACAGACCCAAATTAGAATAAGGAATGAAATAGGTATGGATAGGGATGAAAACGGATATAGAGGAAGGAATAAGCATCAAATTAGAAGAGCCGATGAACAAAATAAAGAAAAAGGAGATGTGATTTATTACGTATCTGTGTATAATGTAAAAAGTGAGGAAGTGAAAGTTCTGATAGAGTATTATTGGAAATATCTGTTAGAAGACAGGGTTTTGGCAAATATTCTTCCTAGTAAACCATTTTTTTTCTTATAAAAGGGGCAGAAACATGAAGGATATGGTTGTTCATGGGAAATTTCATATGCCAAAAATAGATATACCAAGGATAAGTTTAAGTTGGGGCACAGTATGCTGCAATAGATGCAATATTTGTGCAAATATTGTCAATACATTTAATAGTATAAATGGGATTAAATTTGAACCTAGAGACACAGTAAAGGGGTAATATATGCACTTAAATGTCCATGTGGACTTTATTATATAGGGGAAACTAAGAGAGAATTTCGTGTCAGATTCATGGAACATGTTAGAGATGTTAAAAACAAGAGAGAAGACAAAATAATTGCCTTACACTATAGGATGTTTCACAACAGTGATGTGACTTTGTTACAGCGTACCGTTTTAGAAACTGTGAAATGTTTAGGCAATGATGAAAATGTATTAAAACAAAAGTTACTATATAAAGAGAGTATTTTTATTTTAAAGTATAAAACCATGACAGCTACAGGTTTAAACAATGAGTTAAATTGGAAATGTTTGCTTTAAGATAGAAATTCATTGTTTAATTAGTGGGTGTGCGATGTTAATTGAATGTTTTTTATATATAATAGTATATGCTTTGTATCTTTTTATTGTTTGATATTCCTTGAAGGTGGAAACACCGAAGCGCTAGAAAATAAAGAAATTTTGTTTTACTTGGTTGCCTTCTTTGTAAATCACAGTCAGTGGTTTCTTTGGGTGCGAGTTGTATTTTGGATTTTGTGAAGGAGAGGAGAGTTCATTGTCTATATAACATGCCTTAAATAGACTAATTCAAGGCCATGTCACTACACTTGGTATTCTACAGACAGCTAAGAGGTGATTGTGTATGGCATACAAAGCATCCTCCTGTCTATTACTGATGGATTTACTGAACATCAGCAAGTTAAATGGCATCAGAAATACTTGGTCTAGGGGTCTAAACCTCTTCTGCAACATCAGCAGAATGGCTTGGAGGAACAGATAAATCTCACAGAGGATACTGTTGCTCTGGAACATACTTCCCATCCACATAAAACATAGTTAATCCCTGTCCATATTCAAGAAAAACTTAGATCTAGGAATGGGAAACAGACAATTTTACCCCAGTACTGCTTCCTGTACTACTAATGGTCAGAGGCAATTCCTAAATACTTTATCCCACACATGGGTCCCCTCAAATTATCTATGGTATCGTCACAGTTATTCTCATTGGGAGTAATACATAATTATCGACCATGGGATGGGTAAGGCCTATAAGTAACCAAATGGGATAGGTTATTTCAAGAACAGAAAGGGAAATTGGCTATGCTTAAATGGCCCTCAAGAGCAGCTAGCCCAGTACTTACATATGAACCTATGTTATAGCCAGGTTATTAGAGATGAAACTGAAATCAGCTGCAAATTGTTAAAGTTACTTTATCTTTTTTTATATTATTAATGAATTTTTATGTATTGGAATAAACATAAACACATTAACATAACTAAACAAATAACTATTCATACAAGGATTTACATCAGTTTTGCTACTTAAAATATCATTAAACAACCATAAACTGATCATAGAAAACATATTAATATTTCTGTATCAATGAATTCACTTTTATTCAGTAATTACATTCTGTAGTTATTTTGCTTGCTTTCATCTTAATAGTAGACCTTTCATTATGGCACACAACCGTGACAGTAAGTAACTGCATCTTCCTCCAATATAAAACCCCATTCACTCTGTGAAAAAAGAAGATGGGGTAATGGGCCATTTGTCTGGTTCCAATCTATACCCCCTCCTCCTTAAATAACTCTTTCTTGTCTAAACACATAGTAATAGAGTTATTATATAGTTCTGTTGTAAATACTCTAAAATGTTCTACTACCCCTTCTTTATCAGGAGGAAGCTCACTTCACTGAACTGAATGTTTTCTTTTCCTAATGCCAGCAAAATTGTACACTGTCAATCTGTTGTGACCACTCCATCGCTTGAACAAAACATTGGCAGTTTTTTAATGTTTTTAATAACTGTTTTGCCAGTTTGTATCACCTTTTCCATAATCACCTCCAATTTAACAGTTAAAACTTTCATTAAGATGTTTATGTCCACATTACTTAGGTATGTAACTTCTCAGGTAGTTAGTAAGGCACCATCATAGTATATGCTACAGAAACACACAGCCACCTTTTGTAGTCTTATGGACTTAATTGTACTGAAACCCTCTTTGTATGGGCATAGCTAAATAAAACACGTCCTTTGTACATTAATGGGGTGCACTGGGTGAAGTGATATTTCAGTGTCTATTTGATGAGTTAGTGAGCTCAGAATTGGTGCATAGCTGATTGCAAACACGTAGTTAGTTATACTACAGGAGATTGAGGTAGTTTTCTAAACTTATATTTAGGCAAGGATTATTGATTCTCTGAAGCTTCTGGTTCATTTGTTTGGATAACAGCCTCTTCAGTTTCTCTTTAGTTTACCTAAGTACTTTACAAAATTAACAAAAGAACATTAATAATTCCGAGAAATGTACCAATAATTAAACAGCATTAGAATGACTTAATAAGGGGCGGCTGTGGTGGTGCAGCAGTTAGCGTTGCCGCCTCACAGCAAGAGGTTCTCCGGTTCGATCCTCAGCTGGGGTGCCTTCTGTGTAGAGTTTGCATGTCCTCGCTGTGGTCGCGTGTGTTTCCTCCGGGCGCTCTGGTTTCCTCCCACATCCCAAAGACATGCTGTAGGTGGATTGGGCACTTTAAATTGGCCCTAGGTTTGAGTGTGCATGTGTGTGTGCCTTCTGTGGAAGGTTGGGTGCCGGCCTGGCAACTTGACACCGTAAAACTCCACTGCTAATCATGAGCGGACAGGTGATCTGCTGTGGCAACCCCAAACCGGGAAAAGCCGAAAGAAGAAGAAAGAAAAATGACTTAATAAATGGGAAAAGTACAAGTGTAAATAAATGAAATTTAACTTTGCAGTGATATATTGATTGCATTTCTGAGTTCATATTATTAATTAATTCACCATAAGTTTCTAAGCATAGACCAATATAACAGCAGTGATGACTGGAAGATTTATCTAAAGCCAGTAAACAATTTGTGAAATGTTTGTAAATTCATAGTTACTAACAGACAGTGAAAAGGACAATGGCAACCATAGTAATGTATTAGTAAAAAAATGTCAATTTACAAATGTTGTTACCATACAAACTATAAAAAAAATCCAGACTTCCACAATAACATTGGTAAATGATCAGTATCTTGATAAACCTGTAAAACACCCTCCACAGGAATGAACACCAAGTGACTGATGAAGTAATCCAATTATCAAAAGAAGATAACTGCTTAAAGTGTAAGGTAACTGACAACATTTTTATAGCTGCCAAAAAAATTAAGGTTTGAAAATGCCATGAAAATAAAGGGTTCCTATTACCTGATTGAACATTTAGGTTAGCGAATACCTAAACGTCGATCTGGTAATAGCGAAAGCAAAAAAATGCGAATGGCCAATTTAATGCAGGGAAAGAATTCCCTTGGCTGTTATGCGGATTTTGCCCCTTTCCCCACTCTAGAGCGATCTCAGAGCTGGTATATTTAATTAGGGGAGGTGTGGCGGGTTTAAATTTTTTTTTTTTTTTTTGCAGTCGAGGGAATTCATTCGTTAAATCGTCCATTCGCTGTTTTCAATTTTCAGTATTACCAGTTCAATGTTTAGGTATTCGCTAACCTAAATATTCGATCGGGTAATATAGACGTAAAATAAAGCAATGTATGCTGACAACAATCTCCATAGAAATGAATGTCATAGAAATGGCTAGACTTAAAAGATTTGGAAAACAAGTCAAAAGAGGAAACAACCTAATTGTCCACATTTAGCTTATCAGCACAGTCACTGTTCTGTACACCTGTCAATGAATTATGTTCTTGAAAAGTGTTGAGGGGCATTCTTAAATAGTGTCCTTGACATCCTCTAGGCAGGAACAAGATATAAGCTATGAATAGCCGTAATCTTTCCTTGCCAGGTAATGTTAGTGCCTTTCATGAGTCAGTACTTGTTTATTCCATATTCATATATCTGACCCCATATTCATAGATTCATAGGTGAATAGATGTTTACTAGGCTAATGACCACAAGGGCCTTTTTAAGCCTAGCCATGCATCCCAAATCTCTGACAAGTTCTGATACCTCTGATGAGTGTAAGCAAGGTTTGGGAGATGAAACATCTGTACATGCAGGGGCCTGGTTGACGAACCATTTACAGGTTGCCTGTGTCCATTAGAGACATAGGTGCCAAACCAGGGATGAATTTCCTATTCCCCATCCAGTTGTCCAAGTTGCACTTGAATTGGGTTAGGGAGGAAATCTGCTTCACATGGATGGGGACCCTGATCCATATACTGGGTAGTCTCTGGGATACATACCTGTCTCTCCAGCAGGTCCTATTTATATCACAGGCAAGGTTTAAGTCTTTAGAATGGGTAATTCCGGTGCTGTTTGTTTTGTGGATATGCAGGAGGTCCATCAGAGTGGGGTCTGAGAATGCCCTGTATGCCAGGCATAGATCTCCCCTCAAAAGCCTGTAGGAGACAGAATACAGGGATAGGGCCTTGAGGCAGTCTGCATAGGACATTATACTTACATCCTGTATTCATTTAGTGAGGAACCTCTGTGGACGTTCCAGTTGTGGATATGCCTGATCCTCTGGGATCCTGACAGAGTGCTATTCATAAAAGGCATCTCATTACTATAAGGACACTGAACAATCAACATTATGTGCAGTGCGTTATGAACAAAGGTGCCCCTAAGTAGCAAGCTGTAACTACCATTTGTTTCATTTATAGTTTTTTGAAGGTGGTAATATATTAATCACTGAATATAAGATTTAGTTTTTTTTCCTATATTTGTAAAAGTGAGACAAGCACAGTATTTTTTTTTTTAATTCATGCTGCCTAATACAAATTACACGTAGAGGATAAAGGAATGGATGAAAGAGGCAGCTGGTTAGGAGGTGCAGATACTCATTTGCTGGAGAACAGCACATTGTATATTTAGATTTGCTTTGTCATCCTTGAATAGTTTCTTCCTACTGACTCACCTTCCCTTTCCTTATGCTACATGCATGGCACGTAGAAATTCATGAAAGTTTACAAGTTCTTTTTCTATGCATATAAGGTTAGGTATATTAGCATATTATGCTAATTAGGGGATCTGACTGAGCAAGTGCTCACACTGCAGGACTACGTTCACTGACACGTTTGGGAAATGAATGAATGTAGCTGACATCACAGGTCTGATAGCATATCAGGACAACAGTGTTAACAGGCTCCTTTTTAAGACTACCCTAAAGTGATATTTTTTACAATTTTCTTACGCTTTTTGCTAATGTTGTTATTCAGGCATGAGCAATACATGAGCACTGGAAGAAACTTCCATCTCCTGTTATTCTTCATGCAACTTCTGGAATGTAGTTCTTGTTTGTCATTTAGAGGACTGAGACCAACCTGTACATAGTTGTCCAGACATTTTTGATCTGTAGAAAATGTCTTGTTTGGGGGGAGGGGGGTTCATCTGCATGGCACTCAGTGCATGG
The DNA here is from genome assembly GCF_019279795.1 of Protopterus annectens. Classification (NCBI taxonomy): domain Eukaryota; kingdom Metazoa; phylum Chordata; order Ceratodontiformes; family Protopteridae; genus Protopterus; species Protopterus annectens. Next base: position 560,423,538 of record NC_056726.1, on the reverse strand, counting down.
AGTATGGTGGCCAAGAAGGTTATGACTGGGTTTACAGACTTGCCCCCATTATATAATACTTTACTTTAATTGCTATTGGCTTCAGGATATGCTTTTAATTTCTACCCGATCTACACTCACTGGGCACTGTGTTTGACTCCTGCTCATTATGCAGTTTCTGTACTTAACACTCATCGACAACTGTACACGGACCTTTTCCTCATCTGTCCAAGTAGGTCTTCTGTCAGTCATACAGAAGAAAGTATAGTATGGAGTGATAAAATTAAACATATGACTATCTGAATCATGTTTGGTAATTAATACTTGCAAGATGAAATGTAAGTTGCTTGTTGTTTTATAAAAAAGAAGAAACATTTTTTTTTCATTTTTTTATCATATTTCTAGCCTCTACAGCTGAAATGGCCATATACTGATATTTATAAAATCAGTATGAGTGTGACAGTTGGCAGCTTATCCAAATAGTATGTAAATAAAATAGAAAATCAGCAGCTTGGAAAACTATATTGTGTACTGTACTGCTTAACTGACACATCTCAAGCTAATGAAACAAGGTAATCCCAGCTGTAATTTAGGATAGTCTGATATATTTTTTTTCATGCAGTAGCTAACCACACCTAAGAAAGCTATCTGTACTTCAGCTTGGATGACTGCACAAACTCATCTGCCTGATATTTTCCCATCAAATCTTCTTATTCATTTAATGCCTTTTAATAACACTTTTTTTCTTCAGCAATGAAGCACTCCAGGGATCTCATTTCCAAGGATGCTTACTTATTTAATGCTGAGAAATGTTGCAACATATATTGTGACCATTTTTGTTGGTTATGTTCCTGTATCTGGAAATCTTTTCTTATAAAATAATGAGAAAAAAACAGCAAAAAATATCTTTTGTAATCTGTGAAAATGTTTCTGTTGGGATAGAAGATCTGGTAGTACATTGTTGTTACCTAACAGGCTGAACACTATTTCAAGCCCATACAACTGAAATCTATAGCTGATGGGCAACAGCTCCTCGTGGTCCTGCAGAGTCGTCCTAGCAGCAGAGAACTGAGAAAAGCGACTACTTTCCTGATTTAAGTATTTTTTGCTGTTTTTTACCTGAAATACCTTCTCTTGCTTACCTTGAACAAGCTTAAACTGTTTTTTTTAACTGTTAGTTGCATTATATATTATCTGCACTTAAAGTTTCATTTAGTCGAAAATTGGTCGAAAGTTGTTTGTTTGTTTGTTAATTTAACTGTTGAGGCTGCCCACTAAAGTGTGCTAGCCTGTGTAACTGATTTATTACTGTTTCCTGCATTTCTATGTGCTTTCTATCTCAAAAACAAAAAAAACAAAAAATATCCTTGTTTTCCCGCCTCTCCTCGACTAGTTTAGACCAGTATACAGGCTTTGCTGTATTCTGGGCTGTGGTGTAGTTCCTGTGGTGTCCATTGCCTTACTTGGATAGAAGGAAGTTTCTTTGCTCACCAGTGGGAGTGGGGAGCCTTGAGCAGCCTATCTGTCCCTGAAGGAGTGACCTCAGCACAAGAGCTTGTAGTAATTGGTTGTTTTGGACCATTTCTAGCTCTTTTGAAGTTCCCTGTGGTTAAACAAGGTTAAACTTTTTCAGGCTCCGCCAAGTCTGCTCTTCAAATTTTCCCTTAAGAAAGCTCTACTCTTATAATAATCTAGTCTAATTGCTTTATTATAAGCCTAGCACTTGTTCTCAAAACCTCTCTTCTAAGTAAGCACTCGCTAACTAAAGTAAGCACTACATCCACCTACCTTCCCTGTGAGTACCCACTTCCCATAAAGGCACAGCACTCCCTTATAATATTCTAGCATGTCGAGTGGTAGATTGCTGGCATCCTCTCCAGTTCAACTGGTTAATCTGGGAATCTTGAGACAATGCTACAATTGTCTCATGTACACAGACAACCCTCTCCTCCTCCCAACAAACTCAAATACATGTGAGAGATGCAACTATATAGCCAAACTGGAGGCTGAACTCTCTCAACTCAGGACTGGCAAGACCAGACAGGAGGAGAAGGTAACCACACACACACCAAACCCAGTCCCACATAGACCTACCACAACTGCAAACCAAACACATAAAAACACAAAGACATACTCGGGGGCTCTAACAAAAAACTTACCAAAACAACAGAGGCTCCCAAAGCAGACACCCAAAAATCCACCACCTCAAAACATAACACATGCATCACATACTTCAATAAATCAGTGTATCAAACAAACACAGCCCTTAAGGCCAAACACCATGCCTGATACACTAGTAATAGGTGACTCTATAGTCAGACACACTGACGTTCCGCTTACCAGGCTGAACAAGGAGAGCGTAATGGTGAGCTGCTTATCGGGAGCTAGGATCCGCCACATAACACACGCACTCAGGTCACTCCAAAGCAAGTACAAATATGACTCCGTCATTGTCCATGCCGGCGTGAATGACCTGAGATGTACCTCCCTGGACTACATGAAAAGAGACATAGAGGAGCTCTCTGATTATGTAGCCCAGGCTGGTATGACCCTGACCCTGAGCAGCATCTTGCCCTCACCAAGAATGATGCCACAATACAAAGACAAGATGACCAGCTTTAATAATTGACTCAAATACTGGTGTCATTCTAGGGGGATCCAATGTCTGCCTGCTTGGGATGACATGCTGGACAAGCCACGCTGCTCGCAAGGGACGGCTTGCATCTGTCACCACTGGGCTTCCGGATATTGGCTAAGGCTCTTGCCTCCCCCATAGTGCCTTTTTTAGGCAAGGCTCAAAAGACAAACCCACCTCCTTAGAAAACAAAAATGGAAAAAAATTAAGGGTAATGCTGCTCAATGCCAGAAGTCTAAATCTCAAGATGCAGGCTCTCGAAGCACTCCTCAGTATGGAGGACATCGATGTCTGTGCAGTAACTGAAACCTAGTTCAAGGCTCCTGAGAGCACCCCAGCACTATCAGGCTATACCTCGTATCATGCTTTTCGGCCCCAAAACTCAGGCCAAACCAAAAAGGGAGGGGGAGTGTCCATATTCATCAAGGACACCCACACCTCCAGGTTAGTGGCAACACATGAAGCATCAGAGACCATCCAGGTGCAACTAACCGTAGGCAAAACTGCTATACAACTGGTAGCATGTTACAGACCACCCTCCCAATCTCAGGAACCCCACTCAGCCTTCCTGAAGACATTGGAGGATATGAATGTCTCACCAAACACCATCATATTGGGAGACTTCAACTACCCTAACATAGACTGGGTGCATTATTCTAGCCCAAACACCCTAGCCCAAAGGTTCCTGGAATTCATAAATTCAAATGCAATGGAAGAGCTAGTCACCTCTCCCACAAGGGGAGATAATATACTAGACCTAATCATCACAAACATGGGGACAAAGTGCTCCACATCGGAAGTATACCCTTCACTGGTGAGATCTGACCACAAACTAATCACCCTGGATATACATATCCCACCTCCACCCCCAACACAAAAGACTACAGTGAAAAACTTCTCAAAAGCCGACTTTACACTTCTTAAAACTGAGGTGGTATCCTTTAAGCCCACTGGGACAGTGGAAACCACATCCCACAATGCAGAATCCTTCACAAATGCTTTCTACGGACATCTCCAAGAATGCATGGATCATGCAATCCCAAATAAAACCAAGACCCTCTCCACCAAGGGCAGGCGTCCTGTCTGGTGGACCCCAGCCATAAACAAATTGTATAACAAAGAAGGAAGCTACTGCATGACAGAGCAAAATCCCATAAAGAGAAGGCATCTCTGATCAGCACTAGTAGAAAGCTACGTTCTCTCATAAAACATCCAAGGCCAACTTTGAGAGAAAAATCGCTATGGACACTAAAGATAACCACAAGGCCTTCTTCAGCTATGTTAGAAACCTGGGCGGAAACCCTCAGATATGTTCAGAGTTAGTTCACAATGACAAAAAATACACTGAACCCACAGATATTGCCAACATTCTGGCAGACAGGTTCAGTGCAAATTTCTCCCCTCCCTCACCCCCAAAAGAAGAAATACTTATCCCAGCTGAATGTAACCTCCCTGTCATCTCAGATGTCCAGGTGAGAACCGCCCTCAGCAAAGCTAAAAACACAGCATAAATGGGACCTGATGGTATCCCGGGTTGCGTGCTACATGAACTCCAAGAGGAGCTAAACCCGCACATAAAAATGCTATTTAACCTTAGCCTTACTACAGGATATGTATCTGAAAACTGGCATACAGCAACAGTAGTCCCACTCCACAAAGGAGGCACCTCTACTGACCCTGGTAACTACCGCCCCATAAGCTTAACCAGCCTGGTCTGCAAAGCTATGGAAAGAATCATTATGGAACTAATAAACAGAGACATTGGGGACTTACAGACACTTGATCCCACCCAGTTCGGCTTTGTAAAAGGCAGATCCTGCCTTTTAAACCTGGTTGACTTTTTCGAAACAGTCACTAGAGCCATTGACGAGGGCAAAGCAGTCCATACAGCCTACCTGGACTTGGCTAAAGCTTTCGACACAATACCCCACTCTGGAATCATAGACAAGCTCAACAGCTTAAATGTAAATCCATATGTCACAAGATGGGTGGCAAACTGGCTAAAGGATAGAACCCATAAAGTCAAAATTGCTGGAGCCATGTCAGACTCAATGCCAGTGACAAGTGGTGTCCCACAGGGCTCTGTCCTGGGACCCTCTTGTTCGGCATTTATTTCTCAGATGTGAAAGCAAACATGGGAGGGTTGTGGCTGACAAAGTTCGCAGATGACTGCAAACTAGGCGCCATAGTCGATACACCAGCTGACACATACATCCTACAGAAAGGCCTCACTGAAATGGACAATTGGTGCCGGAGTCATGGCCTTAAACTAAATGCCAAAAAATGTACAGTCATCCCCTTTGGGAAAAACAAAGTGCCCACAAATTATCACATAGGCAGTAACCCACTGAGTACGGAAAAAGTAATCAGAGACCTGGGGACCCAAGTCGATAGTGACCTCTCATTTGACACCCACATTGCCAAAGTGGTTAGAAAGACTTTCTACCTTGTCCACCTTATCCTGAAGAGATTCACATCCAGATCAAAGGAGGTCATTGTGCCCCTGTACCCCTCCCTTATCAGGCCCATGATTGAGTACAATGCCCCATTTGGTATGTACCTCACCCGGCACTTGCAACAGCTAGAGAGACCCCAAAAGTACCTCACCAAGAGGATCAAGGGTCTCCAACATATGTCATATGCTGCCGGACTAAAGAAACTCCAACTCTATTCAGTAGCATACCGCCTACTCAGAGGTGATCTGTGCCTGACGTACAAGGCCATGTCCAATCAGGAATTGATGGACATGCTCCACCTCAAAAAATCCAAATCCATCAGAACCACGAGAGCTAAAGATTTGAACCTCAGCACAAATATGAATAGGACATGCTGGAGGGACAGATTCATAACTCAGAGGCTTCCCATACTCTGGAACAGAATCCCAATTCATGTTAGGTAGAGCCCCTCACTGACTCTCTTCAAGAGAAATCTTGACGAGTGGATGGGAGATCGTAGGTTTACCCCAGGGGTCATCTCTGTGTCACTACTAAACAGAGGCACAGTAAACTAATTCTACTATGAAAGGGGGTCTTCACTGTGTCACTACTAGACAGAGGCACAGTATTCTAAATCTATTCTGTACACGTTTGTACCATTACATGTGGTGGTGAAAGCCACATCACTATAGCTAGGCTTATAAATGCCCCAGGGCAGATAGCGTAGTACCAAACTATGAAACTATGAAACTATGCTTGCTTCTCTTGTAAATTCACCATAGTCAAATGTTCATGCCACACTGTCCTTCCTCCAAGATTACATCTTTTTCCCTCTGAACTCCTTCTTTTCCCCTGTTTTCTGTTCTGTCAGACTTTTGTCCTGCACAGACACTCTTTTTCTATCTGTTCTACATTTTCTGTGTACCAAAATGTTTTCATGACCCTTAAAATAACTGCCACATTCACTTTCCTTCTCACCTCACCTCCTTTTCATCAACTTATAGGTTCATAGGTAGATACTAGGCTATCTGCCCTAGGGCATTTATAAGCCTAGCCAAAGTGTATACTGCTTCACTGCTTTTTTAAAATAAATCATCCTTATTAATTTAGCAATCAACAATAATATAAACATTCAAATGCCATGAAGAGTAAATCCAGACAAATCATGATAGAACACAATTTAGTATATAACACTGTACTGCATGAAAACTATAACGCATTAATCTTGAAACGTGATCTTTACAAATTTAGTATCCCTTTATTCAGCAGTGCTAAACCTAAATCCCTGTATCCCTTCACATTATTCTTTTAATTTTATAGCTTTATTCATATGCCTTTCATTTATATCTATAAAACTATAATGCACAAACTTAGCACTCAGCATGGAACTAATCAGCATTATTTATATTGTCATAAGAAATTCATTAAACCACTGAAAAACCTGGACACATTATTTTTAATAGCCCACATTAATACACCATTTTTATACATTTACAGTTAGGTATTTTATGTATTTATTTATTTTACAGTTTGTTTACTGGGATAGTCCATTGGGCCAAGAAGAGCCTGTTTTCAATAGAGTCCTGGGGAGAAAAGCTCCATGGACAACAATATAATATGAAGACATTGCATTTACATTTATGTAATAGTATTGAAGAATGATGGTTACACAACATGACAAAAAAATCCACAACTGCAGCAAAAATACAGTCAAAAAAGCAAAAGGTAAAATTACACACACATACACATAAATAAGTCAATTAAAATAAGAAAAATCCATTGGTGCATATTCCTACAATGTGAAATAACACAGGGTTGACATTACAGTTTTACATGAAATCCTAGCAGAGTTAAAGTAGGATAGGGGATAAGTGGTGTTAATTGTTGAGTGTAAGAAGGGTGGGACAATAAGAAAAAAAAGTAGAGCAAGAGTTGAAGTAAATGAGAAAAATGAATATGGTAGTCGTCAGAGAAGCTCAGTATGATGAAAAGAATGTGAGAAATGGGGAAAAAAGAGGTGAGTCGTGGGATAAGAGCAGGAACATTCCCAGAGGGGTTTGAGGTGGGAATGAAGTAGGGTCTTAAAGGAAAAGTGGTTGTCTGTAGTATGAATAAAAGGTGGCAGGGAGTTCCGCTAGGGAAAAGGATAGTAGGAGGTTGCACGGAGGATAAGCAGGCTTGTACAGTTCAAGCAAATTCTGGTTATTGCATCTTATAAGTCTGTTGAGTAGGTGCATTTTGAAGGAAGAGGCAAGGGAGGGGCAGATGGAGGGATTAAAGTTGAGTTTATGGGCATGAGTAAGTTGAATATGGGTAAGATGGTTGAAGGTTGGTAAGAAGAGGGGCACCATATAGGAGCGAAGGAATGAGGAAGGTGTTAGAGAGTGCAAGTTTAGTAGTGGGAGTGATATAGCAGTTATGGCGGTAGCGCATGCCTAGTTTCTGGTGGGTTTTCTTTATATTGATTAGTAGGTGCGTATCAAATTTTAACTGTTCATCAATAAGGACTCCTAGAAGCTTTGCATGGGATGCTACCTTGAGAGACGTATTATTTTGATTAGTAATGGAGAATTGATTCTAGTCTATAATGGTACTTTTTGAAGGGGAAAATAACATAATTTTAGTTTTTGATGTGTTGAGTGATAGGTGGTTGTCTGTCACCCAATGTTCAGTATAAGAGAAAGCATCTTGAGTTTGTTTTAAGAGAGTGGAGGTGAAATTGGTGAAGCAGATGATCATAGAGTTATCTGCGTATTGAATCAGTTTAGCACTAGAAATGTATCTTCTTTCTGAATAAAATAGGTCTTCCAGCTCTAACTTACTCTATTTCCGTGCTTATTTTTTTAAACAATTAGTACTTTAGCTTACCTTTTAACATCTATCCTTCCATCCATCTATCCAACCACAACTTGTTTTCCTATTTTTGCACTTAAGGTTGTGGTGTCACTTTAACAGTAACAAAACTCGTGAAAAATGAGAAGCAACTAAGAACAATATCCAAACACACCCGTGGAGACAATAATTCAACTGCTGCAAAAAGATGGTAAAAGCAGGTTTAATTCCCAAACGAATCCTTTAGCACAGAGAAAAAACACAGTGGAGACAAGCGCTTTCGCCTGGACAATTCCAGGCTTTATCAAGTCAGAGTAAAAACAAACTGTGAAAGCACTACCTATATACCTGAATCACATGCTTAAATTGATTGTTAATTAAACAAAACAAGCTAGTAGAGAATAATTTAAAGACATATACCATTTCCTTTTAGCTTGTTACTAAAGTCTATTGGGATGTAAATGTTTGTGTAAACCAAAATTGATTTCATATACAAATATATTAAACATATACTGTACAATAACACATTTTCTTAAAACATTACATTTAAAAACTTTTAAAAACAACATTTAAGCCTCAGTATAGCATAAAACTGTAATAGACAACGAAATGTTGTGTGTACACCAAACAACCAAACTGTGAGCTACTGAATTTGTTGTATAAAATGTCAACCTATATTAAAAATTGTGTGTGTTATAAGCTATAATCTGGCTCTTCTAAGTTTGAGAACTGGCCCTATGCTTAGCGTCTCATTCATGCCAGGTATACTGCTAGCATCAAGCCTAAGCTGCCAGATTAATTCCTTGAATTCCAGGGTGGATTCCCAGTCTCCACCCCTACTACTTGGATGAACTTGTTCAAGCACCATAAAAGCAAGTTTGAAATTAGGGCAACCAAGGGAATGTTTATAGAATGCGTTACTATCTTTCTTTTTACCTATATCATAGATATGCTCATATATGCGCTTCCTAAATTCCCTTTCAGTTTTTCCTATATAAAGCTTAGGCTTGATGCTAGCAGTATACCTGGCATGAATGAGACGCTAAGCATAGGGCCAGTTCTCAAACTTAGAAGAGCCAGATTATAGCTTATAACACACACAATTTTTTAATATAGGTTGACATTTTATACAACAAATTCAGTAGCTGACAGTTTGGTTGTTTGGTGTACAGACAACATTTCGTTGTCTATTACAGTTTTTATGCTATACTCGTAGGCTTAAATGTTGTTTTTAAAAGTTTTTAAATGTAATGTTTTAAGAAAATGTGTTATTGTACAGTATATGTTTAATATATTTGTATATGAAATCAATTTTGGTTTACACAAACATTTACATCCCAATAGACTTTTAGTAACAAGCTAAAAGGAAATGGTATATGTCTTTAAATTATTCTCTACTAGCTTGTTTTGTTTAATTAACAATCAGTTTAAGCATGTGATTCAGGTATATAGGTAGTGCTTTCACAGTTTGTTTTTACTCTGACTTGATAAAGCCTGGAATTGTCCAGGCGAAAGCGCTTGTCTCCACTGTGTTTTTTCTCTGTGCTAAAGGATTCGTTTGGGAATTAAACCTGCTTTTACCATCTTTTTGCAGCAGTTGAATTATTGTCTCCATGGGTGTGTTTGGATATTGTTCTTTGTCACTTTAACAGTGACAATTCATCTACAGCCAAGGTTCACACCACCAGGTGACTATCCCTGCTACAGCTGTAGCACCTATAACTTCTACTAAAATAATTATTGCCATGGCAAAACCTGTCTTAACACACCTGTTAGAATGTAGTCATGTTCATTTATTGCATGTAGTCTTCTTTCGGCTTTTCGGTTAGGGGTCGCCACAGCGGAACTCCGGTCCGCTAATGATTGGTAGTTGATTTTTACGTGCCGAGTTACCAGCCCTGACACACAACCTTTAACAAAGGTACGCCCATTCATGCATGTCTCCACGCAGAAGACGCTCTAGCTGAGAATCGAACCAGACAGAGTCTTACTGTGAGGCGACAATGCTACCGCAGCACCACCACAAGAACAATATATCTTTCTCAACAAAGACTGGATATAAATACCCTGAAATGTTATAAGTAACATGAACTTTATTATCGCTAACATTATATTTGGTGCTTCTTACCAACATTCCTCTTATAGTACACAGGCCAAAAAAATGCTCAGCCTTTTGCCTTAAGGGAAATTAATGCTGAAATGTCCGCACTTCACCACTCCTGGTCAGTCCTATTACAGTGTCAGTCATTCACTCCAAAAATAATGTTTTAACCATGTTAAGTGTTTTACTCATGATATTTGCAAAATCATGTTTTTAGAATTCACTTAGCAAACAAAAGCTTTAAAATAATAGCCTCTCAGTGTACACTACTTTTTGCCTATAAAGCACTGTGGTTACCTACTATACATGACGTTAGATCCTTCCATGATAATGAAATGTTCTTGATGGTCATTCGATTCCTCTTCTACCTGTTTCACATTTACTCTTCTTTTAGGAAAACTTGACAAATCTCTCAGCATAATCTTTACATGGTGCAGCACACTACAAAGAAATGAAATTCAAATTCTACATGCTGGAAGACTTGCTTATGTAACATTACGCAGCTTTGTTTTGTCTTCTTGAAATGTAAAAAATAAGTGGCAATCAATAAACATCCATTTCTCATCTAAGGACACAGTCATTTTTAGCATGCATAACTCATACTATATTCATAAATCAAAAAACGCAAACAGCACACTGCTGAAAAGGCTGACACTAACTACTATAGCTAAACAGAAAGAGTGCACAATGTCTATTTTCGGGCCCTATAAAAAATAACTGTCGGACTCATGCAACATTTATCATTTTATATAAGCAAACATTTACCATAATCTTCCATCAGTTATCACATAACAATAATAGTAATAATAATAATCATCATAATAATTGTAGTATTATTATTATTATTATTATTATTATTATTATTATTATTATTGATACAAAATGAATGCTAACCTAAAATACCAGTTATAAATATACCTCACACTACAGATTAACAAACTGCATTTCATTATTGCTATCAACAAATTATTGTAGCATAGCAATCATAATAGACCAAACAATAAGTATTAAATCAAGCAAGCCCTTCTCAGGTATTAAAAATAAACTAACCAGTCATTCCAATACTGGGATGTCTAAAAATGAACTCAACTATAACTACATTTATACATGTTCAAGTAACATATTGATGAAACACATGACCAATTGTAATTTGAAAATACTTAACACTATCTGTAGACCACTGTAATTGAAAACACCCCTTTAGTCTTTCATAGTTTCATAGTTTCATAGTTTAGTACTAGGCTATCTGCCCTGGGGCATTTGCAAGCCTAGCCCTAGAGATGTGGCTTTCTCCACCCCATGTAGTGGTACTAAGGTGTATAGGATAAATTTAGAATACTGTGCCTTTGTCTAGTAGTGACACATTGAAGACCCCCTTACTTATTAAAATTAGTTTACTGTGCCTCTGTTAAGTAGCGACACAGGGGTGACCCCCGGGGTAAACCTATGATCTCCCATCCACTTGTCAAGATTTCTCTTGAAGAGAGTCAGTGAGGGGCTCTGCCTAACATGGACTGGGATTTTGTTCCAGAGTATGGGAAGCCTCTGAGCCCTCCAGCATGTTCTATTCATGTTTGTACTGAGGTTTAAATCTTTGGCTCTCGTGGTTCTTATGGATTTTGATTTTTTGAGGTGGAGCATGTCCATCAATTCCTGGTTGGACATGGCCTTGTACGTCAAGCACAGATCACCTCTGAGCAGGCGGTATGCTACTGAATAGAGCTGGAGTTTCTTTAGCCTGGCAGCATATGACATATGTTGGAGACCCTTGATCCTCTTGGTGAGGTACTTCTGGGGTCTCTCCAGCTGTTGTAAGTGCTGGGTGAGGTACATACCAAATGGGGCATTGTACTCAATCATGGGCCTGATAAGGGAGGAGTACAGGGGTACGATGACCTCCTTTGATCTGGATGTGAACCCCTTCATGATAAGGTGGGCAAGGTAGAAAGTCTTTCTAACCACTTTGGCAATGTGGGTGTCAAATGAGAGGTCACTATCAACTTGGGTCCCCAGGTCTCTGATTACTTTTTCGGTACTCAGTGGGTTACTGTCTATGTGATAATTTGTGGGTATTTTGTTTTTCCCAAAGGGGATGACTATACATTTCTTGGCATTCAGTTTAAGGCCGTGATTCCGGCACCAGTTGTCCGTTTTGGTGAGGCCTTTCTGTAGGATGTATGTGTCAGCTGGTGTATCGACTATGGCGCCTAGTTTGCAGTCATCTGCGAACTTTGTCAGCCACAACCCTCCCATGTTTGCTTTCACATCTGAGAAGTAAATGCCGAACAAGAGGGGTCCCAGGACAGAGCCCTGTGGGACACCACTTGTGACTGGCTTTGAGTCTGACATGGCTCCCGCAATCTTGACTTTATGGGTTCTGTTCTTTAGCCAGTTTGCAACCCATCTTGTGACATATGGATTTACATTTAAGCTGTTTAGCTTATCTATGATCCAGTAAAGATTTTTCATGTATATGAAACCCTAAAAAAACATGTATCAGATGAGTTTTCAACTATATGTAGAATGGATCCACCTACACACTGACTTATCTACATTAACTGTGTATTGAATGCACCCACCTTTAAAGAAATAAACCTGCCACTCTCCCACTCCATATAATATAGGCTAAGAAGGTGTATAACATAACATAATGGCGAAAAGCCACATAATAAGTGAAAGCCACATAACTATGGGCTAGGCTTATAAATGCCCTTGGGCAGATAGCCTAGTATGAACCTATGAACCTATGAACCTATAGTTTGCAAAGTGCTGGTCCAGATGACATACCTGTGGAAGCTTGGAAGTGTTTAGGAGAAATGGCAGTGGAATTTTTAACCAGAATGTTTAATGAAGTCTTGGAAAGTGAGAGGATGCCTGAGGAGTGGAGGAAAAAGTATTTTGGTACCTATTTTTAAGAATAAGGGTGTTGTGCAAAGCTGTAGTAACTACAGAGGGATAACATTGATCAGTCATAGCATGAAATTATGGGAAAGAGTAGTGGAAGCTAGGTTAAGAAGGGATGTGATGATTAATGAACAGCAGTATGTTTTCATGCCAGCAAAGAGCAGTACAGATGCGATGTTTGCTCTGAGAGTGTTGATGGAGAAGTACAGAGAAGGTCAGAAGGAGTTGCACTGTGTCTTTGTGGACTTAGAGAAAGCATATGACAGGGTTCCTAGAGTGGAGTTATGGTATTGTATGAAGAATTCGGGAGTGGCAGAGAAGTATGTAAGAGTGATACAGGATATGTACAGCGGTGAGATCTGCAGTGAGAGTGACAGATGTGTTTAAGCTGGAGGTGGGATTACATCAAGGATCAGGTCTGAGCACTTTCATATTTGCAGTGGTGATGGACAGGTTGACAGACGAGATCAGACAGGAGTCCCTGTGGACTATGATGTTTGCGGATGACATTGCGATATGTAGTGAGAGTAGGGACCATGTTGAAGAGACCCTGGAGAGGTAGAGATATGATCTAGAGAGGAGAGGAATGAAGTTCATCAGGACTAAGACAGAATATATGTGTGTGAATGAGAGGGAGGATAGAGGAATGGTGAGTATGCAGGGAGTAGAGTTGGTGAAGGTGGATGAGTTTAAATACTTGGAATCAACAATTCAGAGTAATAGCGAGTGTGGAAGAGAGGTGAAGAAGAGAGTACAGGCAGGGTGGAGTGGGTGGAGAAGAGTGTCAGGAGTGCTTTGTGACAGACGAGTACCAGTAAGAGTGAAAGGGATGGTCTACAAGAGGATAGTGAGACCAGCTATGTTATATGGGTTGGAGACAGTGGCACTGACAAAAAAGGCAGGAGTCAGAGCTGGATGTGGCAGAGATAAAGATGTTAAGATTTGCACTGGGTGTGATGAGGTTAGACAGGATTAGGAATAAGTGTATTAGAGGGTCAGTCCATCTTGGACGGTTTGGAGACAAAGCCAGAGAGGCGAGATTGCTTTGGTTTGGACATGTGCTGAGGAGGGATGCTGGGTATATTGGGAAAAGGATGCTAAGAATGAAGCTGCCAGGTAAGAGGGAAAGAGGAAGGCCTAAGATAAGGTTTATGGATGTGGTGAGAGAGGACATGCAGATGGTTGGTGTGACAGAGCAAGATGTAGAGGACAGGAAGAAATGGAAGCAGATGACCACTGTGGCCACCCCTAATGGGTACAGCCAAAAGAAAAAAGAAGTTTGCAAAGTCTGTACCAGATAATGTTTTATCTGGCGAAACTACCAGAATATCAATAACTTCATTGAGTATCTATATTATACATAATATGGAGCATAATTGTGTTCTGTACAGTCATAATTTATACAATAAATAATATATTTCTAATTACAAATGTTCACTTATATAGGGTTCAAGCCATTAGCACCTATGTCTCTAATGGACACAGGTAACCTGTAAATGGTTCATCTCCCAGACCCATGCTTACACTTAGCAAGGATATCAGAACTTGTCAGAGATTTGGGATGCATGGCTAGGCTTAAAAATACCCCTGTGGTCATTAGCCTAGTAAAACACCTATGAACCTATTAATACCAATAATATTTTCCTTTTTGTTAAAAAATGCTTAGGCCTTTTGTCATATCTTTTTAGTCAGAAGTACTTACAATAGAATACATACAATCCACCTGTCTGAAGTGTAGACACCATCAGGAGTGTCATATCCTCTCAAATTACACTACTATAAATAAATGTGCATAACGCTTCCTAAATTTCTTCAGTACTAAATGTCTAGACCAGATCATGTGCTCTACCAAATCATGTGCTCTGCTGCTAGGGGCGGAGCTTTATTCAACCTGGTTCTCACAAACATAGTTCTAATATGTTTTACTCCTCTACACACACATTAGTGGTCAGCTATGACCACCCCTCACTAGTATTTACTGTAATGGTCATTCTCAACCTGCCTATAGTTCCTATTATTTTTAGAGAGTTCTCAGAGCAAACCTACTGCAGCTAGTTGATGACCTGAAGCAATTTAAAAGCCCATTCCCTTTTAAGGACCAAGTAGCCAACCTGCATTTGTACAGGGTTTCTATTCACATCTCAATACACACATCAATACCTCTGTCCCAATGTGATATGACTATAATACTAAGCTTAGGAAAAAAACTTCTGTGTTGGACTCCTATTATAACCTAACAATATAACAGAAGGAAAACAAATTTCCCTGAGGAAGAATCCAAGGACATCACAATCTAACAGTGACCTCAAGACATTAAAAAAAACCTTAGATGCAAAATTAAATCTACCAAGAATAAATGTAAATTGAAAAGTGTTTCTTCCATCAAGGGCAACCTTAAAGCCTTTTTCAGGTATGTTATAAACCTTTGAAATAATATCAGCTTTGCACCTAACAGATACATAAGAATATAATTCTCACAGCCATGAGAGCATACTCAACACAGTCAAGATATTTGCAGATAAATTTAACACAGGATTCTGCCCCACTATCTCTCCCAGCTTCCCCTGCATGCCTTCATGTCTGTATCCTCCTCAGAGATCAAACTGAAGCAAGTTCTAAAGGCACTCTCTAAGGATAAAACACTAGATCTGTGGGCCTGAATAAGTTCTTAGGTTTATATGTACTTACTAGGCTACTGATCTGTGAATATGTTAAGAAGCATAGACTTACATTTCCATGGTAGTTTTTAGCCTTTTGTTTTGTATGCAGATAACCCAGAGAACAATGATATGTTGGGACTATTATCTTTCCTCTCTTCATGACGGACAAGGTACTAAACCAGAGGTGAATTAACAGCTACCCATCCATTCATCTAAATTACATATTAGGGGTATTTTTTGTAATATAAACCTATCCCTGGAATATGTGCTATTTATTTTGTGAAAGAGATTGAGATTCCTGTTTTATGATACCACTAGACTTGCCAGTGTGTATGTAATAGGTCTGAAGAATAGGGATTGATAAAGTTCTGCACACAAAGCAGAAGTTACCTCTTAGTAGCCTACATGATACTGAGAAGAGGGACAAAGATTTGGGATGGTCTGCATAGTTTTTATGATTTAGACCCTTGATTTTTTCCATGAGAAAGCATTATGAGTGTTCTAGTTGTGACATCTGTTTGGAGAGGTATACCCCAAATAATAATAATAATAATAATAATAATAATGTGCCGGGTTGCTTTCTTACAAGTATGAAGCACTGTCTGACTGACCCACTCCTGAATCTGTTCAAACCCTCTCAACTGGTTTTGTGCTAGTGGTGGGGAGTTCAGCTATGGTTATCCTCCTCCACAACGGTGACCCCAATACTGATCCCTGTCACTATAGACCAGTAAGCCTAAGCACCTTACCTGTCATGTAATGACATCATGATGGGACCCATAAATGTAGACATTGGCAGCTTACAATCCCTCAACACAAACTGTGAAACAAATATCTTGCCTGCTTTACCTTGCAACAGTTTCTCACTAATAAAATCATGACGAAAACATTTCTAATAATAATGCATTATCTTTTTGACTGTGGTGAATTTTTTTAACTGAACAAGGCATATTGTATATAAGTACTTTTCCAACCTTTTTTCTATTTACTATAAATATTGTACATAAGTGCTTTTCAATATTTACTACAAACAAGTTAGTTTGCAAGTATGAAGTGCTTCACTGTAAATTATAAGGAGTTACTATCCTAGCATGAAATGTCTTTCAATCTGTACTGTAAGCATTTAAGTTGTTAGCAAGCTCTTATTTTTTACTCTGCTGTTGCTATATGGGTCCAGGGCATGATTGTAGAGGGTATACCAATCAGTCCACTTAACCAGTAATCAAAATGCAACAAGTAAATAAATAAATAAATAAATAAATGCACTTGTTTGAAAAAGACGATGAAGCCTTAGATGTTGGAAAATTGGTGCACACTATTTACCTTGATGTTGCACACTCTCCTCTAAAATAATTATTACTACAGAGGTTCCTCCAGGGCTCAGAGCAAGGGCAATTTCTATTTGGTGTTTACTTTTTTGACATCAATGCTGAAGTTTAGGGTTTTTTGCCTGCCAGGTTTGCAAATCACTGCAAATTTGGAGCTATCATCTACACTCTGGATGACTTCCAGATTCTCCAGAAAGGCCTAACACGTACAAACCTATGGTACCAGGACAATGGTTCAAGTTAAATAGTAAAACGTATACTATCATGTTCTTTGGAAAACATGAATGCTCATGTCCCTGTCATGATACTGTCCTTGAAATGCAAATGATTATTAGGGAACTGGGCACTTCTGTAGATAATGAACTCTACTCTGACCACCCCATATCTAGTCTCATTAGATAATTCTTCAACCAAACCCAAAGTATGTCTACTTGGTCCTCTTCATCAGGCCTATAATGGAATATAATGTTCTCTTTGGCATGCATCTGTCCAAACACATGGCCTAACCTAAAATACCATAATATTTTCTCACTAATAAAATCAAGGGCCCAAGTTCCATGAGGTACACTGAATGCCTTAAAGATTTTACTCTCTTTTCCATCTCATAAAGATAACTTCAAAGACTATGAGACTTTAAATGACCAAAATCATGCATGAATTTCTTATACATTTGCAAAAACTGTAACATCTTGAGCACAGGAACAAGAGACTTAAACCTCCATTGCAATATAAACAGTATCTTCTTGTGAGATAGAGACTTCTTTCACAAGTTTCTCCACCCCTGGAACAGACTTTCCCCTAATTCTCTTCAAACACAGCCTGTACAAGTGGACAGGAATGAGGAAATCACAATGGGTATGGCTACTGAAAAGCCACTGGAAAGGGATACCAAGCAGTGGCAATTGTAGTGACAAGAATGTAGATGGTTTATCCAGTCCACTGCCTTGTAATAACCCAGGAACTTTTGCATCACTTGAAAGAAAAACAAAACTTTCAAAAATGTGAAAGTCAGTTTATACCTATTATCAGACACCTATACTGGTCAGAAATTGCAGCTCCTGTTGCAGTGTAGTTTCAGAGAAATCATGCTCTACTAAAACAAGTCTTGTTTCTACCATTCCTTTCTTCATTGCCCCAATTGCCATAATATTTGTTCCATTTCATACCATGACATGAACGGAACCAGAATTGTCCTACATTTACAATACATTCAGTCATTCAGCTTAAAGCACCACCGAGCTCTCTCTATTCCCACTGACTTTTTTGGCAAATCTAGACCAAAATATTACTTTGTTTTAGCAAAGTCCAAGAAATCTCTCCCTTCTTTGCCTTCACACATGCATTGGAATCACACTCAGATGACAGAACAAAGCATAGTCTACATTAAGTGCACACCTGCATTGGAATCACACTCAGGTGACAGAACAGGGCATAGTCTACATTAAGTGCACACCTGCATTGGAATCACACTCAGGTGACAGAACAGGGCATAGTCTACATTAAGTGCACACCTGCATTGGAATCACACTCAGGTGACAGAACAGGGCATAGTCTACATTAAGTGCACATCTGCATTGGAATCATCCTCATATATATATATATACACACACACACACACACATATATATATATATATATATATATATATATATATATATATATATATATATATATATATATATATATATATATATATATATATATATATACATAATATATATATATATATATATACATAATATACACACACACACACACACACACACACACACATATATATATATATATATATATTTTTTTTTAATTTCTGATGCACTTAATGATTGGTTGAGTCTTATTTTGACCTGGGTATAAAACAAATCTGACGAATAGGCAATCAGTTATGAGTGGTCAGTTTTCCTTGCTCATTTTATAAATATGCATACCTTTAAAAATGTATGTCACAATTCAGATTGCATATTACATGGTCTAGTAACTTGTAAGACTGCACAATTAACAATACATGCTGATAAAGCTGGCCTCTCTCATATAATTTACTTTATTTATTTGTTTATTTATAGTTATTTATTCAATGGGATCACCAAAAGAAGTGTATGATTTTAGCATACATGCAAATTGTTTATCTTTGGATCTGAGACATTAGAGGAATGGATTGGCATTTATCTAATCAGTGAGAATTCAGTGATTAGTTTTTAGCCGATTGAATTTAAGGCAATTTAGGAAGTTCTCTCAATGTAATTTTCAGATTGCTGTGCAATAGTGGGATATGTTGGGGAGATTTCCTGCAAACTTTAGCTATTTTGTTATAATCATTAATCATTCTTGGCAATTTGAGGGAGAGTAGATTTGCGAAAATGAAGGAAGCATATAGAAGGCATGGTA